>NC_041393.1:214641598-214688632 GCF_002162155.2 Triticum dicoccoides | reverse complement strand
GGGGGCTTAGCTGCGACCCCGTACTCGCCTAAGTGAAAAACACTCCGAGTGGAGAGCAATCCTCCCACTCAGGGGCTTAGCCGTGAACCTGATTCTCCTAAGTTAAAAACACTATGAGTGGAGAGCAATCCTCCCACTCGGGGGCTTAGTTGTGACCCCGTACTCGCCTAAGTCAAAGACATTCGAGTGAAGAACAATCCTCCCACTCGAGGGCTTAGCTGCGACCCCGTACTCGCCTAAGTTAAAGACATTCCGAGTGGAGAGCAATCCTCCCACTCAGGGGCTTAGCTGCGACTCCATACTCGCCTAAGTCACAAAGATCCTTTGAGCTATGTCACAAGTACAACATACGCTCCATCTCGATCCGCAAGGACGACGAGGTGTCGATTGAACACAACGTCAGAGCCTGCGTCACAAGTACAACATACGCTCCATCCCGATCCGCAAGGACGACGAGGTGTCGACGGAACACCTCGTCTGAGTTGCACCACAAGTACAATGTATGCTCCATCCCGATCCACAAAGACGTCGAGGTGTCAACTGAACACACCGTCAGAGTCACTCAATGGAAGGTGAAAGGGTCAAAATTCACTCGGAATTGGAAAATATTCAAAAGCGATAAAGGCATAGCCATCGTATTCAAGGAAAACAAAGTTCAGAACTGAAACGGACAGAAGTACTCAGGCATCAAGCCTGAAAGAGTTTAACGATTACATAACCACTCAGCATTTTGAGGCAAATAAATGTGGAGCATAATGTTTGTTCACTCGGCAGGAGGAGGACTTGCTGGCTGGACGAAGCTGTCAAGGTCGATGATGTCTGCAATACGAGTGGCGGCGTCAAGGAAGGTGTCCATGAAGGACTGGAAGTTGAGCTTCTTGGTGTTGGCAACCTTGAGAGCCGCTATCTTGTCTTCTCTGACATCCTTACAGTGGACTCGGACCAATGATAGAGCAACATCGGCACCACAGTGAGCAGACGACTTCTTCCACTCCTGCACTCGACCAGGGATTTGTTTTAGTCGAGTCATCAGAGACTTGAGATCCTGTGGGAGTTCCATCTGAGGCCAGAGTTCAGCGTTGATCCGCGACATTGCCACCTTCATACGAGCGAGATAATCCACAGCACTATCCAGGAGAGACTCCAATTGCAGCATGCTCATCGCAATGTTATCTTTGACAGGGGAGTTTATAGAGTCGAGACCTGTCTCGACCCGCCCAGTTTCTTCTTTGAAGTCTTGACAAATTTCTGCACAGTCGGAAAAGCGGTGAGTCAACAGTTTAACAAGACATGTCAGTCGACATCAACAAATCAGTCATACGAAAGGAAATACCTTCAAGTTTCAAGACCAACTTCTCGGCAAGCTATCCCAGATAAGCCTCCAGTTCACCCTTCTTAGCCTTGAGACTTCCAACCTCGTCAGTCAAGTTTTCCTTGTCCTTCTTCAGCCTCGCGACCTCCTGGTTGGTGTCAGAAACGGCAGTCTTCAACTTAGAGTTCTCCTCTTCCAACTTGTTGAATGAGGCTAGCTTCTTGTTGGCAAGTGTCATTTTCTCTCACGCTTCCTTCTGAGCTGCGGCAAGGTCTTGATCCTTCTTCTCCAGAGCCTGCTTCATTTTCTCTAAAGAAATAACATTCTTCAGACGAGCTTGGAGTTGACAGTTTTTCACTACGCACATCTGTTTGTGTGGAGTCACTTGGTTCAAAGAGACTAAAAGAAAAAGAAAAGGTCATAAGGTGGACAGTCGATGAATTTTTACCTCCCATGGTAGCTGCTTTGTCCTGAGCCTTCTTGAGATTCTTCTTGGCCAGCTCCTGATCAAAGTTGAGGCTGATCTGCTTCTTCTCCAATTCAGCAAATTGAGCTCCAAGATCACAAGATTTCTGCAGTCAGCAAATAAGATATGTTAGTCGATGGAAACAAAAGTCAATCACAGCGAAATTTCTCTAAGACTACCGCCGAATCAAACATTCAATAGTAGTCTCGGGGACTACACCCAGTGGGTGCACTTGGCGTGCCCCCACTGGTCCGGTTTTCCACTCGGCATGGTCTGCCCAACATGAGTAAAAAAAGAAGAAGACGAGATTCTCAGACCCCAGCCGACTACCAGCAGTCAACCGCAGTCTCGGGGACTACACCTAGTGGGTGCACTCTGCGTGCCCCACTGGTTCAGAAAAACACTCGACTCAACTTGGTCGACTCAAGTGGAAGAACTATTCAACACTAAGACAAAACACCCAGTGGGTGATTGGATGCGAAATGCAGACCTATGATAGATGCACATAAAAGGTTCCAGAATGCTCATCCAAGGACACCTTACGGACAATGAAGCAATAGTTACAACTAACCTTGACGTTGGCTTGCAGAGTGGTGCTGGCATTGTAGGCAACCTGACTGGCCTCGGGCACCACCTTCATCTGCTCCATCACGAGGTTTGCCTAGAGAAGGGCCTCCCTGGCGGCACTCGGCGGGTCGTTTGGAGTGTGATATGCAGCGAAGAGCGATGACGGTAGTACAGTTGGAGCGGTCACAGGGTCTGAAGCATGGAGTTGTGTGGGCGCAGTAGAGACAAAGATTGGCAAAAGCTCAAGGCTATACATTTTCACTTTAGTGATCCAATATCACATTGAGTCCATAGGAAAGCCAATACTATTAAAAGGGGATGAGGTGTTGCTTAATGGTCTACTTGCTCAAGTGCTTAGTGATATTGCTCCAAAACCCTCAGTCACTTTCTCATTTCCACATATGTCCAAAACCCAAAGTCAAACTCGACCCGACCGATTTGATCTATCCGGCGCCACCGAGTTCTTTCGACATAGCCACTCCCAGAAACCCTAGATAATTCAGTCTCATCGATAAGGATCTCGGTCTCACCGAGATGGCACTGTCGGTGTCAAAACCGGCGGATCTCGGGTAGGGGGTCCCGAACTGTGCGTCTAAGGCTAATGGTAACAGGAGGCGGGGGACACGATGTTTACCCAGGTTCGGGCCCTCTCTATGGAGGTAATACCCTACTTCCTACTTGATTGATCTTGATGATATGAGTATTACAAGAGTTGATCTACCACGAGATCATAGAGGCTAAACCCTAGAAGCTAGCCAATGGTATGATTTTTGTTGTCCTACGGACTAAACCCTCCGGTTTATATAGATACCGGAGGGGGTTAGGGTTACACAGAGTCAGTTACAGAGAAGGGAATCTACATATCCGAATTGCCAAGCTTGCCTTCCACACCAAGGAGAGTCCCACCAGGACACGGGACGAAGTCTTCAATCTTGTATCTTCATAGTACAACAGTCCGACATACGCATATAGTCCAGCTGTGCGAGGACCCCCTAATCCAGGACTCGCTCAGTAGCCCCTAAACCAGGCTTCAATGACGATGAGTCCGGCGCGCAGATTGTCTTCGGCATAGCAAGGCGGGTTCCTTCTCCGAATACTCCAAGGTAGATTTTGAACACATGAATCATGTCCGGCTCTGCAAAACAAATTCCACATACCACCGTAGAGAGCACAATTTTTCATGAATCTAATCTGCTGAGAATTTTTCATAGCGTGTCATCACGCCGTGGCCCGGTCATTATGTGAACCGTTTTTCTCAACCTGCTACTGCACATATTGCGAGGCGATTTTATCGGCACGTCTTGTCGAAGCAGAGATCGTGTCCCCTTATGGCGGGATTCTCATCAATACGGGTGTGGGTAACCCAACCGCACCATCAACACGATGCTTGGGGAACGAGCGAGTTTACGGGGAAAGTGGGGAGGCACGGGATCCCTGCTGCCTTTATAAGGAGGTAAGGACTCCTCCTTTTTCACCCACGCCTTCTCCTTCCTCTGCTCATCCATTCTCTCCCACTCGAGCTCCCGCGCCCAAGCGTTCATCTTCTCCGGCCATAAAGGCCCTCCAAAAATGTCCGAATCCGGAGCAAGAGGCAAGTGGATGGCCTCTACCGTCCAGGAGAAGGATATCAAAAAGCTTCGGGAGGCCGGGTATCTGGCCAAGAAAATCAGCCATCACCTCTCGACGGCGGGACAGATCGTCCCAACCCCGGAACCCCACGAGAGGGTCGTGTTCCTCCCCCATTTTGTTCGCGGTCTAGGGTTTCCCCTCCACCCATTCTTTCGCGGCATCATGTATTACTACGTGATCGATTTTCACGATCTATCCCCCAATTCCTTCCTTAACATCTCTACATTCATCGTCGTGTGCGAGGCCTTTCTCCGCATATCACCACACTTCGGCCTATGGCTGAAGATTTTTAATGTGAAGAGTGAGCGGCGAGCACGCGGAGTGCGGAGGTGCCATGGTGAGCAAGATGCCCAACGTCACATGGCCATCATGTACTTTCAATGATTCCGTCAAGGAATGGCAACAGCAGTGGTTCTACGTCATTGAGCCGAGTGGCACGGAATGGGCCGCCGCTCACGAATTCCGATCCGAAGCTCCCCTGCGGCTTACGTCCTGGCCCAAGAAGGGCCTGAACTGGACTTCACCTAATGAGTTGTGAGTGCTCCAGACGCGTGTCAAGAATATGGAGGACAAGAATATCAAACTTGTCAATGTAGTCCAGGTGATGTTAGTTCGCCGGATTCTTCCTTGTCAACACATGGCCTGCAATTTATGGGAATTCGACCAGGCCAAGCACCAGACCCTGCTAGAGCTTTTTGGCTCTTCGCACAAAGATAACTGGAAGGTGCTCTTTAAGTCCGGTAAATCATGGTCGGACTCAGCCGAGGACCGCGGGTACCAACTGTCCCGTCCTGCAAGTTCGGAAGGTCACTGTATGTTGGCAAGACATACGGTTTATTTGCATAATCCAAGGGAAACGCTTAATGTGTTTTCCACCACTCTCCCAGGGCTGGACGAAGAAGGCAGGGCGGATCTACTGTCCGGCCCCACTGCCATAAGAACCAGACGGCCCACTTCTGACGAAGATGCTGGTCCCGGCGCCTTACAAGGCGCCGAAGAAGAAGGCCGAGAAGGAGGCCAAAGAGACCAGGGGTGGCCTTCATCGCCGTGGCACTTCGGACAAAATATCTGAAGACTCCAAGGCCCACTCTTCCTCCAAAGAGGACGAAGAAGAGGAGGAAAACCAATCCCCAGTGAGGGGAAGAAAGAAAAGGACGGCCTCCATATCCTTGGGGGCCGAGTCGCCTAAGAAGGGAAAAAGCCGCTTTCCGGAGGAGTCCGCCGCCGCTACTGACAGCAGCCCAGAGTGGGATCCCAGAGCCCAGCCCCTGGAGAGATCGTGAGTATACAAAACCTGAACACGTTACGCATCCAGACTCACCATTGTATGGCGTTTAGTAATTGAGCCATGCCTTTTTTGTTTACAGTCCGGCAAGGTCCCACGCCGAACAATCCTCATCGGAGGATGTACTGAGCTCGGATGCCATGGAAAGCGGGACGCCCCCGAAGGCCCCCTCCCCAAAACACGAGTGATACCGAGGCATCGTCCCAAAGGGACCTAGGCCAAGGAGGGGGTGAAAAGACCATCAAGGCAGCGCCAGGGGGTCAAACTTTGATGGCCGGACACACGGGAGAAAAGGCTCCCATGGACATCGACAGTGGGGGCTATCTCAAATCCGGCCCCCCGCCGGACACAATTCCGGAGACCGATACGGCTCCGGAATCAGGCAGGTAGCCTCCCTCGGCTGGAGGGAGTGCGCCTGTTCCACCGGCAACCTCCGTCCAACCAGAGGTGCCGGACATTGTTCGGCAAAAGAAAGCACCAGACAGAGGATCAAATACATGTTCGCAGGAGACTCACTTTACGGCCTCTCTTCCTCTCTTTTTTTTATAAGCAGGCGTCAGTGGCGACTGCCGCCTCTCACACTGCGGAAGTCTCAAGACTGAAGCAGAGTCTGGAGCGGGTCAAAGAAGAAATCGGCTGAGTGAAGAAGCAGTTGGAGGATAACCAAGGTATGCAAAAAACCTTGTTCGCATTCAGCGTGAATGAATATTTTAGTATGAAAAAATATTTTTATGGTGTGCTCTAGGGGCGTCGGCCAAAGTTGAGGCTCTTAAGAAGGTTGTGGTCAAAGCCGAGAAGAAGGCAGCCGCAGAGCAGGCCCTTCGCGAAAAGCATGAAGCCAGGGTTATGGAAGCTAAGCGAGAGCTTCAAGAGGCCGTGAAGAAATGTGAGACCTTGGAGCGGAGTTTAACGGAGAAAGAATCCGAACTCACCAAGGCTCATCAAGCCGCACGCGATGCCCGGGGGGAAGACCAAGGCGCCCTGCAGGAAATCCAAGAGGCGAGGAAGACCGCGGCGGGTAAGGTTTTTGCTATGCATAGCAAGTATTTGAGGAGAAAATCATGTTGCTAACTTTAATTCGGATTTCTCCAGGAGTGTTTGCAGAGCTGCCATGCAGCCTATCTGATGCTGCACAATTCTATCGAGCCGAAGAAACGAGCACTGCAGAGAAGCTCTTCTAGTCGCAGTATCTGGCACCGGTGTATCCAGTGCCCTTTGCCAATCAGCTAAAGCAGCTAATTGAACTGCATAAGGTGGCCAAACTAGCCATGAAGGATTTAATTATCTGGCTATGGCCTGCCAAGCCGATTCCCAGTAGTCATTTCGGGCTCGTAAAGCGGCTGGTAAGTGCCTGCCCTCGACTTGAAGTCATCAAGCGGTTGGTCTGTATGGAGGGTGCACGAATGGCCTTCGCCCGCGCGAAGGTGCACTGGGTGAAGATGGATGCTGAAAAGCTGATGACCGAGGGACCGACAGAGGGGAAGGAGCACCACAAGCCCGAGTTATATTATGATAGCATCCTGAAAGGATCCCGCCTTGTGGCGGAGCAATGCGCCAAGAACATTATCTTCCCATGAATACATTCATGTCATCCTATGTAATATTAAACAAGGTCATTTCTATTATTTATTGCCTATTATTTGAAATTTTTTCCTCCGGTGCGGCCATTTCATATGTTAATCCTGAGAGTTGGCCAGTCGTCGGCTTCTGCCCCCACATAGGAAGTACGGGGGTGTTCGGGATAAATCTGTGCACTCTTTACCCCAGTTGTGGGTCCTTGAAGGAGGTGTTCAGCGCAACGAACCAGGCAATCGGACTATAGGGCTTTATCACTCTCACTTAGCCATAGGAGTTTGATAAAAGGAAGGTAGGCGCAGCCCCCAGTGTTCGGAAGACCGCACTAGGGGCTCTATAAGCACCTGATCGAAAAAAATCTGATCCCTCACACACTGCATTAGTTATCGCATTATGCAGAAGAAATCCTTAAAGATTTTGGAACCTCTTGAACAGCTGACCAGCTCTCGCTGTATCATGACATTCAGTTTTCAGCTTTCTCTACTGAGGTGCTCGTCCGGAAGAACCGGGACACAATTGCAGTAGTTCTCCCTGTGCCACCTTAGCCGATATAGCAGAACGTAAGGCGGCAAAACGTGGGAGCCAGGCAAACCCAACTATTGACCCAAGACATGATTCGGAGCCGATGCATATAATGCTATAAGTTCGGGGTGCCGAACGACCGTGAGGGTGCTCGGACTTTATTGTCGTATTATGGGTACCACGAGGCCCCTCGCGTATTAAGGAATATCGCAGTATACGAATGCCATATCAATAAGAAAGATCAGCAAGTAAATGTCATATAAAGCCACATATTGCAATTGAATAATACGTCGAAGCGTACGAGTACAAATATTGTGATAAAAGGAAATATGACTTCGGAACCTGCTGTGACCTGGGGAGGGACGCCGTGTGCAGATCCGGGTAATGATCATCAAGGGGAATATCTAATGATTCCCGTACGCAACCGAGCTATGTCCTTCCTTGGTATGTTCGTCCTCTCATAGGCCTGGTCACCATGTTGCCAGTGATGGCCTACAAAATTGGACCTGCAAAGAAAAATGCAAAAACTTTTGTGTGCCACGGAGCGGTTAAGACGCAGTGTGTGGCCTATCCTAGCTTTGCCTCCATTTACTGTCGGAGTGTTTCAATTGAGCTCCTGACGAGCCAGACTATCCTGCCGCGAAGTAGTTCAGACTCCTTTGATGGTGTACGAAAGCTTGGGCGTCGACTCAAGGATCAATTGAAAGGTGCCTCTCGTTGTTTCTACTGCGAAGGCGGCGGTGTACTCTTTGGCACAGAGGGAGTGTTCGGCCCTGCCGTTAACTGTTATGACGCCGCATGGACCGGTCATCTTGAGTTTAAGGTAGGCATAATGGGTCACCGCATTGAATCAAGCAAACGCAATTCGTCCTAGCAATGTGTGGTAGTTACTGCAAAAAGGGACGATGTCGAAGATTAACTCTTCGGTACGGTAATTGTTCGATGGTCCAAAGACTACCTCCAGAGTGATGGAGCCTGTGCAACAGGCCACCGCACCTAGTATAACACCCTTAAATGTGGTTTCAGTGGGTTTGATCATTGAAGGACCGATACCCATTTTACGCACTCTGTCCTGATACAGCAGGTTCAGACTGCTGCCTCTGTCCATAAGGACTCGTGTGAGGTGGAATCCGTTAATTATTGGGTCCAGGACTAGTGCGGCTGAATTGCCTTGACTGTTATTGACCGGGCGATACTTATGGTCAAAGCTAATCGGGCCGGACAGCCATAGGTTGTATTCGGGGCGACTGGCTCAGTTGCGTCGCCATCCCTGAGAGTGCACATCCGCTCCCGCTTGGGAATATGGGTGGAGTTTATCATGTTCACCGTTTTGATTTGCGAGGGAAATTTCTTTTGTCCTCCTGTGTTCGGTGGCTGGGGCTCTTCATCGTCGTCATCGCTTTGCAACCCCTTCTCTTTGAAGACCCAGCATTCTCTGTTACTATGATTGGCTGGTGCTCCTGGGGTGCCATGAATTTGGCATGTACGGTCGAGTATATGGTCCAGACTGGACTTGCCCGGACTGTTTCTTTTAAATGGCTTCTTCCGTTGACCGGGCTTGGAGCCACTGAATCCGGCATTGATGGTCGTGTCTTCGGCATTGTCGCTGTTATTCCACCGCTTATGTTTGCTGCGTTGGGGCTTGATGTTGCTTCTTGCTTCAGGAGCCCCTGGTTTGCTTGAGGTGCTGTTGTTACCAGCCAACCAACTATCTTCGCCCGCACAAAATTGGGTCATGAGTATTGTGAGGGCTGCCATAGATTTCAACTTATCTTGGCCGAGGTGTCGGGCAAGCCATTCGTCGCGGATGTTATGCTTAAAGGCTGCTAGGGCTTCGGCATCCGGGCAATCGACAATTTGGTTCTTTTTAGTTAGGAACCGAGTCCAGAATTTCCTGGCTGACTCTCCGGGCTGTTGGGTTATATGACTTAAATCGTCAGTATCCGAAGGCCGCACATAAGTGCCCTGGAAGTTATCCAGGCATGCGTCTTACAGGTTCTCCCAACTTCCAATGGAGTGTGCTAGCAAACTATTCAGCCAATGCCGAGCTGGTCCTTTGAGTTTTAGTGGGAGGTATTTGATGGCATGCAGATCATCGCCTCGGGCCATGTGAATGTGGAGAAGGAAATCTTCTATCCATACTGTGGGGTCTGCAGTCCCATCGTAGGGCTCGATATTCACGGGTTTAAACCCTTCTGGGAATTCATGCTCCATTACTTCGTCAGTGAAGCATAGGGGGTGTGCGGCACCTCTATGCCGGGCTATATCACGATGCAGCTCAAATGAGTCTGGTCTGTTGTATTTGGCCCGGCCGGATGTGTATTTAGTATATCCGGCACGGTGTTCACTGTCATGCATTGGGGCGCGCCCCCTTGATCCGTAGATCGATCTTGACTGTCCTGCTTTGTTTTCTAACTCATCACATAGGTCATGCCTGTAGCCCCCGTCCTTCGTATTTTTATTTGTTTGGTGACTGGGTGCGGGCTCGTGTTCGGACTGATACACCACTTTATCTCGGCCACGAGGCGTCCAGTCGGCCGCATCTTGCACTGGTAGTGTGGGCTATAATGCCTCCTCTTCGGATTGAGGTAACAACCTGCGGTTTGGGTAGCTTTTGGTTGGGCGCTCGAGTCTGTATTCCTTGGCTGCCAGGACCTCTGTCCATCTCTCAGTTAGCAAATCTTCAGGCTTTTTGCAGTGGCTATAAGTCGGCGCTGGAAGCGCTCCTGCTCGACGGGATCCTCAGGCATGATAAATTCGTCATCGCCGAGGCCCACCTCGTCTTCGAAGAGGGGCATGTAATTCTCATCCTCCAAGTCTCCATCCATTGCCTGTTCATCAGGGCTAACTTGCCCATCCTTCTGTTGGGCTTGCTTGAAGTCTATCTGGGCGGGATTTTTCCCGTCTTCAGCATCATCCGGAGTGCTATTGTCTCTTGTGTCGGTATCGCTATTTTTGCTATGGCCGGGCTTAGAGCGGCGCCGCTGACGCCGACGCTTAGATTGCTTCTCCAGGGGGTTGTCCTCCGTTGCCTCGTCGCCATTGCTTTCTTTGGGTGTGTCCACCATGTATATATCATATGATGAAGTGGCTGTCCAGCGCCCTGTGGGCGGTGGATCCTGTTCTTCTCTGGCATCGTCGTCCATGTCGTCGATGTCTTCAGAGTTGAAATCAAGCACATTGGTTAAATCATCGACAGTGGCTATCAAGCGGGTGGTGGGTGGGTAACGAATTTCTTCGTCGTCCGCTTCCCACTCAAGCCGGACATAGTTCGGCCAAGAGTCTCCTAACAAGGAGAGGGATTTCAACGAATTTAGTGCGTCACCCAAGGGCAAGTGTTGGAAGATATCCGCGGAGGTGAACTCCATGATCGGTGCCCAATCAGGTTCGACAGGAACGGATGTGCGCGGTTCGGAGCCTATGGCCGGAGACGAGTCCGAGGGTTTGATGACGCGGGCCTCATTGGAGGCGAAGTCTGTGTTCGGCTCTACCGCCGATGAGTGTGCGGCCTTCATGGTGGGGTCTATCCACCCGTCCTCGGATGGCACGGTCTGCTACGGATCTAAGGCCAGGGCTGTAGCAGGTGCGTTCTCCTGAACACTGTCCGATGGTAGATCTAAGTCATGCTCATCGTGACTGTACAGCGCGCCTGACATGGGCTCGAATCCGTCGAAGATCAAGTCTCTGCGGATGTCGGCAGTATAGTTCAGTCTTCCAAACCTGACCTGATGGCCACGGGCGTAGCTATCGATCTGCTCCAGATGGCCAAGCAAGTTGACCCACAGTGCAAAGCCGCCGAATACGAAGATCTGTCCGGGGAGGAAGATCTCACCCTGGATCGCATCATTGCGGATGATTGAAGGAGCCATCAAGCCTCACCATGACGACATAGTAGAACTCTCAATGAAATCACCAATATCGGTGTCAAAACCGGCGGATCTCGGGTAGGGGGTCCCGAACTGTGCGTCTAAGGCTAATGATAACAGGAGGCGGGGGACACGATGTTTACCCAGGTTTGGGCCCTCTCTATGGAGGTAATACCCTACTTCCTGCTTGATTGATCTTGATGATATGAGTATTACAAGAGTTGATCTACCACAAGATCGTAGAGGCTAAACCCTAGAAGCTAGCCTATGGTATGATTGTTGTTGTCCTACGGACTAAACCCTCCGGTTTATATAGACACCGGAGGGGGTTAGGGTTACACAAAGTCGGTTACAGAGAAGGGAATCTACATATCCGAATTTCCAAGCCTGCCTTCCACGCCAAGGAGAGTCCCACCCGGACACGGGACAAAGTCTTCAATCTTGTATCTTCATAGTCCAACAGTCCGGCATAAGCATATAGTACCGCTGTCCGAGGACCCCCTAATCCAAGACTCCCTCGGGCCCTGTAAACTCTTTGTTGCCTATTGTAACTATTTCGGTTTCACCGAAATGTGCAATCGGTCCCACCGAGTTTGCTTGACCAACTCTCCGGTTGATTTTGCTGAAATCAGTCTCACTGAGTTCATGCAATCGGTCTCACCGAGATGAGGTTTTGCCCTAGCCCTAGCACATCGGTCCCACCGATTTGATCATGTTGGTCCCACCGAGATTCCTAATGTTCACCTTTTGAACTAAATCGGTCTCACTGAGTTCCTCTATTCGGTCTGACCTAGTTGGGTCAGATGTGTGTAACGGTTGGATTTTGTGTGGAGGCTATATATACCCCTCCAGCCCCTTCCCCATCAGAGAGAGAGCCACCAGAACGTGCCTACACTTCCACTACTCATTTTCTAAGAGAGAACCACCTACTCATGTGTTGAGACCAAGACATTCGAATCCAACCACAAGAATCTTGATCTCTAGCCTTCCCCAAGTTGCTTTCCACTCAAATCATCTTTCCACCATAGCCAAATCTATGAGAGAGAGTTGAGTGTTGGGGAGACTATCATTTGAAGCACAAGAGCAAGGAGTTCATCATCAACACACCATCTATTACCTTTTGGAGAGTGGTGTCTCCTAGATTGGTTTGTCACTTGAGAGCCCCCGACAAGATTGTGGAGTTGAACCAAGGAGTTTGTAATAAAGGGCAAGGAGATCGCCTACTTCATGAAGATATACCTGAGTGAGGCAAGTCCTTCGTGGGCGATGGCCAAGGTGGGATAGACAAGGTTGCTTCTTTGTGGGTGGATCCTTCCGTGGACTTGCGCAACCGTTACCCTTCGTGGGTTGAAGTCTCCATCAACATGGATGTACGATAGCACCACCTATCGGAACCACGCCAAAAATCTCCGTGTCTATGTTTTGTTTTCGTTCTCCAAACCCTACCATTTAACTTCATATGCAATGCTTTACTCTGCTACACTCTTAGAATTGCATGCATAGGTTGATTGCTTGACTTGTGCTAAGTTGCTAAAATCTGCCAACAACTAAAATTGGGAAAATATTAGATTTTTATTTGGTCAAGTAGTCTAATCACCCCCCTCTAGACCTACTTTCGATCCTACATGGTAGCAGATGGTCGAGTTATTTGGTGTGGCTGATAAGAAACACCTCAAAAACATGTGGAACAACAGGGAGATGTGGGTTCCTGTTTACTTTAGGCAAAAGTTCTTCCCATTCACAGGCACAACCGGGTGGTCCGAGGGCCTGAATTCCTACTTTGAGACTTTAAATCATCATGAAGAGTCAATTTGGATGTTTGTGCAACATTTTGAACTTTTCCAGGAGCTAATGCTTGACTGTGAGGACAATGCTGGCTTCATCAAGGAAACAACGAGGCCACCTCTATGGGGGAAGTAAGTCCAGTTCATGTAGCATATCTTCCATTTATGGGCATATTTTTTGCTATTTTGCAATACAGTTTGGTTGCAGCATTCCTTTGAAACATATGTAGCAAACCTTATTGATGTTGGAAGCTTTTTTTGTTTACAATTACAACAGAAAGCAGGTTGCAGATTTCTATACCAGAGAGGTATTTTCAAAGTTTCAAAAACTATTGGCCAAATCAGGAGGCCTTGGCCTGCAATATCAGGTGCAAGGGGACATCATCTGGTTTCTCCTTGTTGCAAATGATGGCATCAACCCTAAAGTTTACATGTCGCATGTTGCCCCTGAAGATCAGACATACATGTGCAGCTGCAACATGTTTGAGATGTGTGGGCTGATCTGCCCACATATCATATATGTCATGGTGCACCTGAATGTGCAAACAATACCTGCGAGATACATTGGAGACGTATCAGTGTGTTCCCTCCCTTGGCCCAATAGGCCCATTAACTCCCCGTAGGTCTCCTGGAACTCCTTCCGATGATCCGATGAATACCCGGTGCATTCTGAAACCATTCCGGAGATCAAATAGTATCGTCCTATATATCAATATTTACCTCCGGATCATTCTGGAGCTCCACGTTATGTCCGTGATCTCATTTGGCACTCCGAACAACATTCAGTCACCAACTCACATAATATTGTGTTGTCAACGAACATTAAGCATGCAGACCCTATGGGGTTGAGAATGATGTAGACATGACTGAGACGCTTCTCTGGTCAATAACCAATAGTGGGACCTGGATGCCTATATTAGTTCCTACATATTCTATGAAGATCTTTATCAGTCGAACCTTTATGAAAAAATACGTAGTTCCCTTTGTCTGTCGGTATGTTACTTGCCCGACATTCGGTCGTCGGTATCTCCATACCTAGTTCAATCTTGTTACCAACAAGTCTCTTTACTTGTTCTGTAATACATTAACTCGTAACTAACTCCTTAGTCACTTTGCTTGCAAGCTTCTTGTGATGTTGTATTACCGAGAGGGCCCAGAGATACCTCTCTGGTACTTGGAGTGACAAATCCCTATATTAATCCATGCCAACTCAACAGACACCTTTGGAGATACCTGTAGAGCATCTTTATGATCACCCAGTTATGTTGTGATGTTTGATAGCTCACAAGGTATTCCTCCGATATCCGGGAGTTGCGTGATCTCATGGTCGAAGGAATATGTATTCGACATTAAGAAAGCAGTAGCAGCAAGCTAAACAATCATATGCTAAACCTAACGGATGGGTCTTATCCATCACATCATTCTCCTAATGATGTGATCCTTTTATCAAGTGACAACACATGTCTATGGTTAGGAAACCTTAACCATCATTTGATCAACGAGCTAGTCTAGTAGAGATTCACTAGGGACACGATATTTGTTTATGTATCCACACATGTATTTAAGTTTCAGGTCAATAAAATTCTAGCATGAATAATAAACCTTTATTATGAATAAGAAAATATAATAATAACCACTTTATTATTCCCTCTAGGGCATATTTCCAACAGTTATTTCTTCTTGCATATATATGTATATACTGCATCACTACCATTCCCAAATCCACTTCTCCTCTTCGCCTCCATCACTTTTCGAAGCCCTACCGCACCACTCCACCTTGAGCTCGACGTCGTCGATCATCTTCACCGCTTTGCTGCCGGAAAGAGGTCGCCAGAGTCATTCCTTGCCATCGTGGATCATCTTCCTCCTCGTGCCGCCATAGTTGGTGAACATCACCAAGTTAGGGTATGTGTAGTGCGAACTCATTCTTCCATTCATCCTGTTCGAGTTTGTCTGTGGTAGAAATTACCTCTATTTACCGCATTTCTGAGATCTTTACTGATAGGTAACTTGTGCGGATGTAGTTTGTAGAAGTCCCGTGCATCTGATTTTTTTAGATCTAGGGTTTGTGTTATGTCTTGTACGAACGGAATGCTTAGCACGTTAGCTAGTATATTCTTCAAACCTACTAGTTCATTCTACACATTTCTTTCATCCAAAACATTTCTCAAAGTTTGTGTCTAATTCTTCTTCAAAATGTTTTCTTTCATCAAAAACATCGTTGTGAGCATTCGTCGCCCTGTCCCCTTTTCCCCTCGCATTTATCCTTATTCACAGGTAAATGCAGTCAATTGAGGATTCGGCTCGACTAGTGAGCATGGCTAACGGCGATGATGTTGTTCTGGGTACAACAGATGAATCCAAAGCTCCGAATGCCAAGGGCCCAACAATAGGTCCATCAACCAGCAAGCGTAAGAGAACCGAGCAAAATGCCAACGAGCAAGAAGAGAATGCTCCGAAGAAGAAGAGGGGTGGCAAACAACCATATACAAACACAGCTGAATATATCATGATCGTTATAACATTGTTCCAAGAGAAACAAAGCAACAAAGAGATAAGCGTCTGCATTGATTCAACATCAGTTGGTGCACAAATGGTTCAATTATGAACTTGTCCATCCTTGATTTGCTCAAAACTTTGCATTTCATCCACCATGGGGTGACTGCAGGGAAATTGCTCTCATCAAACCAAATGATCCCCCGGAGAGACCGCTGCCACCACCAAATGCTCATGAGTCTTCCCTTCGCACACCCGAATCCTATCCCGATGAGGTTGCCAAGCGTCAGCGAAATGCCATCAAGCGAGCTAAGAAGGCTGAAAAGGAAAAGGCTTGTGAAGAAGAAAATCATCGCCTTCTCAAAGATGATGTAGAGAAGAAAAAGGCCGAAGGTATATCTGAAGGTCGCTCTAAACGCAAGCATGACCCTAGTACTACTGCATCAAAGAGGAAGAGTGCACTAAAGAAGAGAAAGGCTGAACCAGCCGATGAATCTTCAGATGAAGATGATCCTCCGCTCACTAAGGATGAAGTTGTTGCTACTCTCAGCGAGCAAGTGAATATCACTACTTCAATGGTGTTGCCTAATCTTCGGGTCCCTATGGTTCCAGAAGCACCAACAAAGAAGATCACTACTAGGAAAACTCCACCTACCACTATCACTATGAAGCAACATGTAGACACAATTCCTCATCCAGATGCTATCAATTTGAAGGATTTGGTAGTCGACGCTCCTGTGAGTATTACAAAGCCAGGCGAACATATTCCCAAGCCTGAATTGAAGAAAATGAAGGCACCTACTACCGAGCATAATGCTTCTCAAGCTACTGCTCTGAAGGAGAAGGCTACTAAGTCTGCTCCCATATTAATTCAGTCGTTGGCTTCTAAGCCTCCATCCGAGCAAATTCCAGTGCAAACTGCTCCTACTGCCGAGTCTGATGCTCCTCACTATTATGATCATATGTTCATCATGGAACAACTTGATAAGTTTGTGTACAATCCATTCAATGGTGAAGTGGCCTCTTTTCCTATCCCTCCTGAAGCTATTTCATAGGCCACTACCATTGTTCAAGAAATGAGAGAAGATGCAGTTGAAATCAACACTTTTACTGCCGAACTAAATGACCTTGATGGTCGAATGAAAACTGCCTCTTCAAAATTTGTCATTAAAGCACTCAGAGATTCCTACAAGGACATCAACCGTACCATGACTCTTCTCTGAAATAGAATGTTGCATTTTCACACGGATCTAGAAGAAATTGTTTACAAGGTCTGTGATGAACATCAAGCAAAGGTTACTGGCTACGATGATCTTGTCAAAGGCCATATTGATCAAGTTGCTCAGCAAAAGAAGAAGCACCAAAAGAAAATTGCGAAGAAAAATGCACCTCCTGCTCCGATAGAAAATTCACCTGATTGCCTAGAAGCTCATTCTCAGAAAGAAAAAGCTCCTGAGCCAACTATTCCTTTGCCAACCCCAGTCAAAGACTCGCATGCTCCTCCCTCGCCAAGGCCAACTGAATCAGTGCCTGTGGCCTCCCCTGCTCAAGTTGATATTCCATCCCGGCGAACTGTTTCATAGGAAGGTGAAATCCCTCGCTTTGAGCCCCAAGCTTCTCCGACTCATGAACTACCCAAGGTCTCGGACTCTCAAACTGTTCAACAACAACAAATGCCCGAGGAACAACCTCAACCACCTTCATTGATTAATTCGGACTCAGTGCCTATAGTGAAGGAACCTGCTCTCTTGCTGACTGCCTCTGCAGATCCCTCTGTTGTGCCACTAGCTCCATCAGCTTCTATGAAGTTATCCATCAACAAAGCGCCAAGAATGCAATATGTTGGTCCCTCCGAACAAAAATCTGTTTCTGCTCACCGTATTGACTCCGTTGTATACGGTGATGAAGTTCTCTCACTTGAGGACGGACTCAAATACCCATACCTTCGTGAAGAAATGCCTTTGTTCTCATCAGGAGAAGGCGCCAAAGGTCCTATTTTCAATCGGAATGCACATCCCAAATTCTTTCAAGATAGTCTGTATGATGGGTCACGCACTTCAGAATCGCCTCGCTTCTGGACAAAACAATAGGCCATCTATTACTCTTGGGTTCTCTATGAGAGCAGAAAGGTATTCCCTCATGAATACCCAAACATCCCTGCTATGCGAAATATTGGCTCCTTTAATCAGTTCCTGCAAGATCTGTATGACTTCTGCCTCACCAAGGTATACAAATTCGAGCATCCTTGGAACATAGAGATTATTCTTCAGTTCTATGCTACTTTGTATATCACTGGTGATGGATTGAACAACTCAAAATGGATTATGGAATGGATGACCGAAGGAAAACGCATCAAATGCACTACAACAGATTTTGTCTCACACTTCCATTTCCCTTGCTTTGAGCATGGTGATAATGAAATTCGGGTGCACAACATTGATGTTATATCAGATGAAACTTTTCGTTGCACTATGTATCAAGAAAAGATTCGTGACTACACTGCTCCTCCCTGTCCTGAGAATTTAATGTTCGAGAATCAGACGCTATATCACATGCTCTATTACACTATTTGCCCTCTGGTCGGGATGAATTCAGATAAGTCCATCTCAGATGTTCTTCGGAATACTATCTATGCAATCTCTGAGCGATATATCTTTGATGTTGAGGACATGTTTCTGCGTATTCTGAAGGATTCTGCTCAATATCCCTTCTGCCTCAAAGTTTTCGTGCCATGGATCCAGATTATTGATCATGCCATGCGCATAGAATATCTGGCGAAGGAAAGTCACAAAAGCTTCATACCTCCTACTCGCGATACCCTGCAAGTCATGGAAGATATTTCTTCGGGTAAATCGCCTATGTCAAGCCCTCACGATTATCACAAGCAATTCGAAGGGCCGCGTCTCCCTCAGCGCGACCGAAAGATTTCGCTTCAACCTCCATCGTAACTCGAAGTTAGTTTGTGTACTCAACAACTGTTGCTGCAGCACATCGCTGAGGATCGACGTGAAAAAGACCATCTTGCCTCCAAGTTAAATGCTATCACCAATCAAACCAGAATTGTGCATCTGATTGCAGATGAGAACAAGAAGAGGTTGTGGAAATTGCTTCACAAGTTCTTCAGCGAGAAACAACTCCTGAATGCCAATCTCCAAGAACTCTAAGATTATATTGACAAAGTCTTCACTATTGATGATTTCCAAGAGCGGATTACACCTCCTCTTCTAGGTCGTGAGCCAACTACTGATCTTCTGCATCTCAAGCTTCGCAAACAGATTGAAGAATGTAAAGCCACCTCACCGATAGAGAAACCTACCGAAGGCAATGTGCTATCCCATGTTACTCATGTGGCTTCCCCCAACATGCCCTCGTCCTCTCAGCCCCAAGCTGCTATCCCTGAAAGAAAATCTGATGCTACTGACGATGAAGCCAATCCAGTCACTTCCAAAGAAGAAATCACCTCGGACAGTTCTTCTAGAAATGCCACCGAGTGAACCAAGTTATGTGCTCTTGCACTCATGTTATTCGTCACCTTTTTTACACTGGTTGACAAAAGGGGGAGAATTACATCGAGTCTCGATAGATTCGTCTTTTGTGTTTCTTTGGTTTGGTTTCGTGCGCGTTTGAAACCTCTGATTTAAGACTATCTGTTCTAAGTTGTAAAACTTCTATGTTGTAATATTAATTACCCAGCCTGCTACACCAGTTCTCTCGAAGCATTTGTTTTGTAGGTGGAATTATTATCGGAAGTTATGAATGATAGCACTACAATCTCGATGGATTATATGTCATCAGTGCGAATCATTATCTCAAATGATTGAAATTTCCTCTATATACCTCTTTACTTGCAGGAGAATTAATCTCATATCTTTATCCCTACAAACATTTAGGGGGAGTCTATTTCATCAGCAAGCAAAGTAACACTTATTCACTCTTGTTGGAATTACTTATCACTTATCTATCTTCACTTTGATGATTATCTGTTTTGTCAACAATCATCCAAAAATGGGGAGATTGTTGGTGCAATAATTTCCTCCTTATGTTTTGGAGTTTGTTGACGTAAACAGTATTGGACTTATGTTTTGCTAGTGCACACAGAATAACAGGTCCCTGAAGTCAAGAGGAGTTTGATTCAAACACCGAAGATAATCCCCTACGTAGCAGTGAAGATTATCACCGGAGATTATAATAACAAGAGTGACCCCTAAAAAATTGCTGATGTGAAGCAATTGGCTTGGTGCTCGTCCGAAGGAAGTGACTGCGACCGAGAAGATTGAAGACGAAGTGAAGATGTAGCATTTATTTTGCTGTTTCTCTTCTCTTTATTGAGTCACAGGACCACCGTACTACTAAGAGGATGTAGCATTCGAAGCTTTAATTCTCTTATGCTAAACCCAAGTCCTATGAAAGTTGCGAGAGAAATCTCTTTGTGTTTCGAGCAAATACTTGCTAGGAAGAGACTATGATCTTCTTCGCTGTGAGAGATTTATCTCTGACCAAGGAGTTAGCATTACTTGTTCCTCAAGTAATGTTACCGTTTCTCTTGAAATCCGACCATTGCGAACGTGTCGGTTGGGCATTGGCTGGACCGCGTGTCCAAAATGGTCATTTCCCACCAAGGAAGGTTGCGGCTATAAATAGCCACCCCGCACCAGTGTTGTCTGGTGGCTGATTGTTAGAATATTATTGAGCAACCCCCTCTCCAGAGTGATTTGAGTTTAACATCCACCAAGAGAAAACCCCTAGAGCCAAAAATTTAGATAGTGGTTTAGCATCACTCAAATCTAAGTCCAGTATGCTCCGCCTATTACTCTTGAGAGCTGCAAACTTAGATGGTTGTCAATTTCTTCATAGACCAAGAGTAATTGTGGTTCTTGAAGAAGAAGTCTATAAAGGTTCAGAGATCGCCTCAAGTATCTACCATGAGTGATCGTCATTGTTTGCCAAACCAATTATATTCTGTGTTAAATCACAACCCCTCCAACCAGACGTAGTCCTTGTGCAGAAGGACGAACTGGTGTACCAAATTCCTTGTCGCCATCCAGCATCACTGGTTCCTCTGTTTCTCCTCTTTACATTCGAAGTGTTTCAATCATGTGATTTTTCTCAATGCATGCTTTTAGTTTCCATTTGGTAGCTCTATTCGCTCGCTATACTCTGTTTTCATTCGTTCTGCTGCTGGGTTCCAAGAGTATTGAGATTTTCAAAGAAATTACAAAACTCCCATTCACCCCCTCTGGTAGAGATACTCCATTCCTACACACGCAAACTATCACGCAAGTTCAACTTTCTTACTTTGAGACTGCTCGAATCTCTGGTTCGCCAGGTTGAGGTCCTCCTCGGACCTCTCGAGCTTCCGGTTCATCTCCGCAATCTCCTCGGAGATGGAGTTTGGAACCAAGGTCGAAACCTGCCAGCAAAAATCCTTATTACAAAGCCCACGGTCAAAATTATTGGATCTCCTGGATGACTGCCTTAAGCAGCGCCCTGGGTGATAGAAATATGCCCTAGAGGCAATAATAAAGTTGTTATTATTATATTTCCTTAATCATGATAAAGGTTTATTATTCATGCTAGAATTGTATTGACCGGAAACTTAAATACATGTGTGGATACATAAACAAATATTGTGTCCCTAGTGAGCCTCTACTAGACTAGCTCGTTGATCAAAAGATGGTTAAGGTTTCCTAACCATAGACACGAGTTGTCATTTTATAATGGGATCACATCATTAGGAGAATTATGTGATGTACAAGACCCATCTGTTAGCTTAGCATATGATCGAGTTTATTGCTATTGCTTTAATGTCAAATACATATTCCTTCGACTATGAGATCATGCAACTCCCGGATACTGAAGGAATGCCTTGTGTGCTATCAAACATCACAACATAACTTGGTGATGATAAAGATGCTCTACAAGTATCTCCGGAGGTATCTGTTGAGTTGGCATGGATCGAGCTTAGGATTTGTCACTCCGTGTATCGAAGAGGTATCTCTGGGCCCTCTCAGTAATACACATCATGAGAAGCCTTGCAAGCAAGGTGACTCAGGAGTTAGTTATGAAATGATGTATTGCGGAACGAGTAAAGAGACTTGCTTGTAACGAGATTGAACTAGATATGAAGATACCGACAATCGAATCTCGGGCAAGTAACATACCAACAGACAAAGAAAATTATGTATGTTGTCATAAGGTTCAACTGATAAAGATCTTCGTAGAATATGTAGGAACCAATATGGGCCTCCAGGTTCTGCTATTGGTTATTGACCTGAGAGGTGTCTCGGTCATGGCTACATCATTCGCGAACCCGTAGGGTCCGCATGCTTAACGTTCGTTAATGATATAGTATTGTATGAGTTATGTGAGTTGATAACCGAATGTTGTTCAGGGCCCTGGATGAGATCACCGACAGGACGAGGAGCTCTGGAATGGTCCAGAGGTAAATATTGATATATAGGATGATAGTATTTGGTCACCGGGAAAGGTTTTGGAAGTACCGGGTAATTTATCGGGGTGCTGGAAGGGGTTCCGGGAGGCCACCGACAAGCGGTGGGCCTTATGGGCCAAAGGGGGGAAGCACACCAGCCCACAAGGGGGCTGGTGCGCCCCCTCCACCCCTTGCCCATGCACCAAATAGGAGGGAAGTAAGGGGGAGGCGCCCCAAAGGCAGGCAGCCCCCTTTCCTTCCCCCCGCCCCCATGCACAAATATGGAAGGGGGCATTCGGCAAGGGCAGGCACCCTAGACAGCCGCCGGCCACTTGGGGCGCCCTAGGGGCTGCCTCCCCTCCCTCCACCTATATATATGAGAGGAGGGAGAGGGGAAACACAACCACAATTCCCTAGCCGTGTGCGGTGCCCCTCTCCCTCTAGTTCGTCCTCGGTCATATTTTTGTAGTGCTTGGCGAAGCCCCACAGAGATAGTTGCATCACCACCGTCACCACGCCGTCGTGTTGCCAAAACTCATCTACTACTTCACCCGTCTTGCTGGATCAAGAAGACGAGGACGTCATTGAGCTGAACGTGTGCTGAACGCGGAGGTGTCGTATGTTTGGTACTTGATCGGGCGGATCATGAAGGTGTACGACTACATCAACCGCGTTGATAAACGCTTCCACTTACGGTCTATGAGGGTACGTAGACACACTATCCCCTCTCATTGCTATGCATCTCCATGGATAGATCTCGCATGTGTGTAGAATTTGTTTTCCATGCAATGTTCCCCAAAATTGGTATCAGAGCCAGGTCTATGCGTAGATGATATGCACGAGTACAACACAAAGAGTCATGGGAGGTGATAGTCATACTGCTTACCACCAATGCCTTATTTTGATTCGCCGGTATTGTGATATGAAGTGGCCCGGACCAACCTTACATGTCCACGCACATGAGACCAGTTCCACCGACTGACATGCAACTTGTTTTGCATAAAGGTGGCTGGCGGGTGTGTGTTTATCCTACTTTACTTGAATCGAATTTGACTACGGCCGGTCCTTGAAAAAGGTTAAAACAACAAACTTGATAAATCACCATTGTGGTTTTTGCGTAGTTAAGAATGGTTCTTGCTAGAAGCCCGTAGCAGCCACATAAAACTTGCAACAACAAAGTAGAGGACGTCTAACTTGTTTTTGCAGGGCATGTTGTGATGTGATATGGTCAAGACG
This sequence comes from Triticum dicoccoides, assembly GCF_002162155.2. Lineage (NCBI taxonomy): Eukaryota > Viridiplantae > Streptophyta > Magnoliopsida > Poales > Poaceae > Triticum > Triticum dicoccoides. The sequence continues at coordinate 214,665,464 of NC_041393.1, read as the reverse complement.
TGATGTGATATACATTGTTATATGGGATGATCATGTTCTGTAATATCGACAACCGGCAGGAGCCTTAGGGTTGTCTCTTAATTATTGTATGAAATGCACGCACCATTTATTTGCTTTACTTTATCGCTATGCGTTAGCAATAGTTGTAGAAGCAATAGTTGGCGAGACGACCCCGACGCAACGAAGGAGATCAAGGTGCTGAGCTAGTGACGATGGAGATCATGATGATGATTTGGAGATGGAGATCAAAAGCACAAGATGATGTTATCATGTCGCATATTTTGATTGCATGTGATGTTTATCCTTTATGCATCTTATTTTGCTTAGAACAAGGGTAGCATTGTAATATGATCCCTTCACTTAATTTCAAGATAAAAGTGTTCTCCCTGAGTATGCACCATTGCCAAAGTTCGTCGTTTCGAAGCACCTCGTGATGATCGGACTATCCCATCTCACGTGATGATCGGACATGGTTTAGTTGATTCGGATCATGTAAGACTTAGATAACTTAAGGGATGTTAATTTAAGTGAGAGTTCATTAGTAATTTGATTATAATTGAACTTCAATTTATCATGAACTTAGTCTTAATAGTTTTTGCATATCTATGTTGTAGATCAATAGCTCGCAATATAGCTCCCCTATTTTTGATATGTTCCTAGAGAAAACTAAGTTGAAAGATGATAGTAGCAATGATGCAGACTGGGTCCGTGATATGAGGATTATATATACTCATTGCTGCACAGAAGAATTATGTCCTTAATGCACCGCTAGATGACAGACCTATTGCAGGAGCAGATGTAGACGTTATGAACATTTGGCAAGCTCGATATGATGACTACTTAATAGTTTAGTGCGCCATGCTTTACGGCTTAGAACCGGGACTTCAAAAATATTTTGAACACCACGGAGCATATGAGATGTTCCAAGAGCTAAGATTGCTATTTTAGACTCATGCCCGTGTTGAGAGGTATGTGAGACCTCCACTTTGCCTACAAGATGGAGGAGAATAGCTTAGCCAGTGAGCATGTGCTCAGAATGTCTGGGTACTACAATCGCTTGAATAAAGTGGGAGTTAATCTTCCAGATAAGATAGTGATTGATAGAGTTCTATATTCACTATCACAAAGCTACCAGAACTTCGTGATGAACTATAATATGCAAGGGATGACGAAAATGATTCCCGAGCTCTTCGCGATGCAGAAATCGGCGAAGGTAGAAATCAAGAAAGAGCATGAAATGTTGATGGTTAAACAACACCACTAGTTTCAAGAAAAAGGAAAAGGAAAAGAAAGGGAATTTCAAGAAGAATGGCAAGCAAGTGGCCACTCCTGTGAACAAGCCTAAAGCTGGACCTAAACCTGAAACTAAGTGCTTCTACTACAAAGGGAATAGTCACTAGAAGCAGAACTGCCCTAAATACTTGGCGAATAAGAAGGATGGCAATGTGAACAAAGGTATATTTGATATACATGTTATTGATGTGAGCCTTACTAGTATTCGTAGTAGCCCCTGGGTATTTGATACCGATTGAATTGCTAAGATTAGTAACTTGAGAGAGGAGTTGCAAAATAAACGGAGACTAGTAAAGGGCAAGGTGACGATGTGCGTTGGAAGTGTTTCTAAGATTGATATGATCACCATCGCACACTCCTTCCACCTTCGGGATTAGTGTTAAGCCTAAATAAATGTTATTTGCTGTTTGCGTTGAGCATGAACAAGATTAGATCGTGTTTATTGCAATATGGTTATTCATTTAATTCGGAGAGTAATTGATGTTCTATTTACATGAATAAAACCTTCTATCGTCATACACCCAATGTGAATGGTTTATTGAATCTCGATCGTAGTGATACACGTATTCATAATATTGATGCCAAAAGATGCAAGGTTGATAATGATAGTGCAACATATTTGTGGCACTGCCGTTTCGGTCATATTGGTGCAAAGCGCATGAAGAAACTCCATGTGGGTGGACTTTTGGAATCACTTGATTATGAATCATTTAATACTTGTGAACCATCCCTCATGGGCAAGATGACTAAAACTCCATTCCCTGGAACAATGGAGTGAGCTAATGACTTGTTGGAAATATACATACCGATATATACGGTCCGATGAGTGTTGAGGCACACGGTGGGTAGCATTATTTTCTAACCTTCACAGATGATTTAAGTAGGTATGGGTATATCTACTCGATGAAGCACAAGTCTGAAACATTTGAGAAGTTCAAAAAATTTCAGAATGAAGTGGGGAATCATCGTAACAAGAAAATAAAGTTTATATGATCTGATCGTGGAGGTGAATATTTGAGTTACAAGTTTGTCCTTCATTTAAAATAATGTGGAATTGTTTCACAACTCACGCCACCTGGAACACCACAACGTAATGGTGTGTTTGAACGTTGTAACCGTACTTTATTAGATATGGTGTTGACGCACAAGTGTAGGGGATCTATCGTAGTCCTTTCAATAAGTAAGAGTGTCGAACCCAACGAGGAGCAGAAGGAAATGACAAGCGGTTTTCAGTAAGGTATTCTCTGCAAGCACTGAAATTGTAGGTAACAGATAGTTTTGTGATAAAATAATTTGTAACGGCTAACAAGCAATGAAAGTAAATAAGGTTTTCCATGCAACGTTCCCCAACACTGGGGGCTACATGACATGCTCCTACTAAATTATACGACCCCAATGCTGGTTTCTTGAAGCCAACTTTGGGATTCACTAAGCCATTTAGAAGGTTGTCATATTATGTCCTCAAACAAATACATAAATCAATAAGCTCAAATGAAAAGGTTAAACTTGGTATGAGGATAGAAGCATATCTCAAAGCTCGTTACGAGGTTCTTTAAAACCTTATGCAGACCGGAAGCTCTGCAGCGCCGCGACTAACAAGGCACAGTGCTCTTCCTTAATGGAGGAGCACTTTAGGGTCTCCTCCATCTCATCGGTCCACCCTGCACTAGCTCGTCCTTGGGCAGTCTGCGGGGGTGGAGGGAGGACCTCGGATCTGGGCGCCAATGTGTCGGCCCAAGTAGCCTCCACCTGCGATGGCGGAGTTGAAGCAGATATCGGTTGGACCGATGACTGGCCCAGCTCCTCTTCGACGACCTTGGGGTGCTTCTCCCCCGGGTCTTGTTGGGCCAAGGTGTCGACCTCGGCCATGATAGCCAACTCTTCGGCCCTTGTCATGTTGAGTTCGTGGGCCAGGGTGGATGTCACCTCCCCGAGCCTATCATGCACTAGGGTAGGAACGGTGGGCGATGGAGTCCCACTGGCAGATGGTAATTAGCTCGGGGAACTACTAGGGATCACCCTTGGTGGACTCCATAAGAAAATGCGCTTTATGAGTTTATCTTTGCTAAAAAGAACTTTTCAAATAAAAAGACAGGATATAAAGATGATGGCTTACCCTCGAGGTGCAGGTTTCTTCCTTCCCAGCGCGAGGAGCTCGACTCTCTCCGGCAACTTGCCAGCGACCTTGGCCGAGGTTCGCCTCGGCCTCCTTGAGCCCTCCGGCCGCGTGCCGGCTTTGGCATCCTCTGACGTCGCCCTCTTCCCCTTCGGGGAAGGGTTCTCTTCTTCATCATCCTCCTCCACGTTGTCGTCATGGGTGGAGGAGGCGTGGGTCTCCTCGACTAGGAGCGCCATGAGAAGAAGGGTCATTAGCTCTTCTGGTAGTGGAGCTATGCATCGCACTTCTTGCCACTTCTGCAAACATTAAGCATGAGCGATTCGTCAAAATCTACCCATCAATATAAAAGACGAAGAATTTGGGGAACGCTTACTGGAGGGGCGTCGTGGCCGTGTTCGAAGCCGAGGTCCTCTTCCTCTGTATGGATCTTGTCCTTAGCCAGCTTCATGAGCTTCATCCACATACTGGCCAATGTGGGGCGGAAGAAGGTGGTGAGGGGGCCCATCTGCTCGGGCTTCTACGCCCACATCTGGGTGGCCCGGAGCTGGAGCGGTAGCATGCGGCGGTTCAGCATGACATTGATGATGTCGGTGAGTTGGAGGTTCTTGGTGGTGGCCCACCACTTGATCCTCCTTATCATGGTTTCCACTTCGGCCGGGTTCCCCCAGGCGATGCCCTTCTCCTTCCAAGATGTGAGCTTCTTCGGAGGCCCGGACGAAAAGGCTAGGACCGTGACCTAGCCCGGGGCGAGTGGTTCGGTGATGTAGAACCATTCCCGTCGCCACTCCTTCACCGTCTCGATGAAGGTGCCCTTGAGCCATTCGACCCCTTGGTTCTTGTTGATCATGGCCCCTCCGCACTCCGCAACATCGGAGCCGCTGGACTTCGGCTTGATTCCAAAGAGCATCAGCCATAGGCCGAAGTGCAGCTCACAGTGGAGGAAGGCCTTGAGACCGTGATAAAGGAGGAAAGGTGGAGAATGGAGTTTGGGGCCATGTGGTGGAAGTCGAGCCCGTAGTAAAACATTATCCCGCACGCAAAGGGGTGCAGCGGGAACCCTAACCCTTGGATGAGGTGAGGGACGAATACTACCCGCTCTCCAGCATTGGGAGCGGGCACTTGTTGGCCAGCGGCTAGAGCATGGGCGGCGACGTTGGAGGTCAGATACCCTGCATTGCGCAGATCTTGGATGGTGTCATCTATCACAATGGAGCCACCCCAGTGCCCCTTGAGGGTGTCGTCCATGGCTGGTGGTGGAGGTTGGACTCGCTAAGGGAAAAAGGGTGTGAGATCGGATCTGGGCGTTGGAGCTTGAGGAAGCAGTAGACAGGGAGAATGGGAGCATAGTGGATTGCAGTGTCCTCCCTTTTTACTCTTATAGGCCAGTGAAAGGCCAAGAGTCCCCTTTACTGCGCCGGTAAACACGCCACTCCCATCGAAAGCGTCGTTGAGCATATGGGGGGAAACAAAATCTTGATGATATCCCTAAGAAAACGGGCACGATCTCTGCCTTGAAGGGATGTGCTAGTAAAAAGGTTGCCTCGGGCCACGATTTGAGGGGAGCAGTAACTACTCGACCTGTCGTGCGGTGAGCCATTTCGATAAAGTTGTCTGGCTGAGTGGAACCGTTTACACCGAGGGGCTTGGCCTTCGAGGCTAAGTTATCCAATCTCTTCGAGCAGAACGAACAGGTTCGGTTGAGCTTCGGCTGGCATCGCTCCTTTGAAGGAGTGGTCCAAAAATTATGAGGAAGTCGTCTATCGAGCCAAGGACTCCGAATCCGAGGTTGTTATTGTCAGGAAGATCATCCTCGCAATAGAAGATCAGTTTGGGGGCTACTGACGGTGTCCTGGATTAGGGGGTGCTAACCTAGCCGACCCATTCTCCTCGGGTTTGGCCGATGGGCCCTCATTCATGGTCAAGATCGACTCCGGAGGCCGTACATAGGAGACGTGATCAAGAGTGCCTCCACCGAAGACTTGACGTCTACTCCAAGATCTCTGTCGCTGCCTAGCTCCTAGTTACCGACATTGTAACCCTAGATGCCCTTCCTGGCATGTATATAAGCCATAGGGTTTAGCCCGTAGAGGGGACATCAACGCAACATCATTCACCTAGCCCTAGATTTAGACAAACATTATGATCTTGAGGGGGATCAACTCTGTATTCAATACATCTCCATCAATATAAACAAGAGCAGGACGTAGTGTTTTACCTCCATCAAGAGGGCCCGAACTCCTGGGGAACATTGCATGGAAAACAAAAATAATTCTACATAGACGCAATATCTATCCATGGAGATGCATAGGAATGAGAGGGGAGAGTGTGTCTACAAACCCTCGTAGGCCGTAAGAGGAAACGTTTATTAACGCGGTTGATATAGTCAAACTTCTTCGTGATCCAACCGATCAAGTACCGAGTGTACGACACCTCCGCGTTCAGCACACATTCAGCTCGGTGACGTCCTCTCCTTCTTGATCCAGCAAGACGGGCGAAGTAGTGGATGAGTTACGGCACCACGGCGGCGTGGTGACGGTGGTAGTGATAATATCTCCGCAGGGTTTCGCCTAAGTACTCCGAAAATATGACCGAGGGACAAAACTGAGGAGAGGGGCGCCGCTGCTACGTCTTGAGCTTGCGTTGGTTTTCCTTGAAGACGAAAGGGTGATGCAGCACAGTAGCATAAGTATTTCCCTCAGTTTTTGAGAACCAAGGTATCAATCCAGTAGGAGGCTCCTCAACAAGTCCCATGAACCTACACAAACAAACAAAGAACTCGCAACCAACGTGATAAAGGGGTTCTCAATCCCTTCACGGCCACTTGCGAAAGTGAGATCTGATAGAGATAATATGATAAGATAAATATATTTTTGGTATTTTATAATATAGATGCAGAAAATAAAGATGCAAATAAAAGTAGATTGAAAGCAAATATAATAAGAGATAGACCCGGGGGCCATAGGTTTCACTAGTGGCTTCTCTCAAGATAACATAAGTATTACGGTGGGTGAACAAATTACTGTCGAGCAATTGACAGAAAAGCGAATAGTTATGACGTTATCTAGGCATGATCATGTATATAGGCATCACGTCCGCAACAAGTAGACCGACTCCTGCCTACATCTACTACTATTACTCCACACATCGACCGCTATCCAGCATGCATCTAGAGTATTAAGTTCATAAGAACAGAGTAACGCATTAAGAAAGATGACATGATGTAGAGGGATAAACTCAAGCAATATGATATAAACCCCATCTTTTTATCCACGATGGCAACAATACAATACATGTCTTGCAACCCTTTCTGTCACTGGGTAAGAACACCGCAAGATTGAACCCAAAGCTAAGCACTTCTCCCATGGCAAGAAAGATCAATCTAGTAGGCCAAACCAAACCGATAATTCGAAGAGACTTGCAAAGATAACTCAATCATACATAAAAGAATTCAGAGAAGATTCAAATATTATTCATAGATAAACTTGATTATAAACCCACAATTCATCGGATCTCGACAAACACACTGCAAAAAGAGATTACATCGAATAGATCTCCACAAGAGAGGGGGAGAACATTGTATTGAGATCCAAAAAAATAGAGAAGAAGCCAACTAGCTAATAACTATGGACCCGAAGGTCTGTGCTAAACTACTCACAACTCATCGGAGGGGCTATCGTGTTGATGTAGAAGCCCTCCGTGGTGGAATCCCCCTCCGGCAGAACGTCGGCGCCGGCTCCAAGATGGGATCTCGCGGATACAGGAGGTTACGGTGGTGGAAATGTTTCTTCGGTGGCTCCCTGGATGTTTTCGGGGTATGTAGGCTTATATAGGAGGAAGAAATATGTCGGTGGCCGCCCGAGGGGCCCACGAGACAGGGGGCGCGCCTTATAGGGGGGCGCACCCTACCATCTCGTGGCTGCCTCGGCTGCTTCTTGACTTGCACTCCAAGTCCTCTGGATCACGTTCATTCCAAAAATCACACTTCTGAAGGTTTCATTCCGTTTGGACTCCGTTTGATATTCCTTTTCTTCGAAATACTGAAATAGGCAAAAAAACAGCAATATGGGCTGGGCCTCCGGTTAGTAGGTTAGTCCCAAAAATGATATAAATGTGTAAAATAAAGCCCATAGACATCCAAAACAGGTAATATAATAGCATGAAACAATCAAAATTATAGATATGTTGGAGACATATCAAGCATCCCCAAGCTTAATTCCTGCTCGTCCTCGAGTAGGTAAATGATAAAAACAGAATTTTTGATGTGGAATGCTACCTAGCATAATTCTCAATGTATTTTCTCTTTATTGTGGCATGAATGTTCAGATCCAAGTGATTCAAAATAAAAATTCATATTGACAAAAGAAATAGCAATACTTCAAGCATACTAATAAAAGTAATGATGTCTTCTGAAAATAACATGGCTAAAGAAAGTTCATCCCTACAAAATCATATATTTAGGCTATGCTTCTTTTTCGTCACACAAAGATATTCCCAATGTCTATACCCCCGATGACAAGCCAAGCAATTGTTTTGTACTTAAATAATCTCAAAAAATTTCAACCCTCACGTAATAAATGAGCGTGAGCCATGGATATAGCACTATGGGTGGAATAGAATAATGATTGGGGATTGTGTGGAGAAGACAAGAAAGGAGAAAGTCTCACATTGACGAGGATAATCAACGGGCTATGGGAATGCCCATCAATTGATGTCAACATGAGGAGTAGGGATTGCCATGGAACGGATGCACTAGAGCTATAAATGAATGAAAGCTCAACAAAAGAAAACTAGTGGGTGTGCACCCAACTTGCTTGCTCAAGAAGACCTAGGGCATTTGAGGAAGCCCATCGTAGGAATATACAAGCCAAGTTCTATAATGAAAAATTCCCACTAGTATATGAAAGTGGCAACACATGAGACTTTCCACATGAAAACATGGTGCTACTTTGAAGCACGATATATATGAGACTCATTACATGAAGAACAAGGTGCTACTTTGAAGCACAAGTGTGGAAAAAGAGATAATAACATTGCCCCTTTATTTTTTTTCTTTATTTTTTCTTTTTTCTTTCTTTTTTATTTTTTATTTTTTCTTTTTTTTCTTTTTTTTTCTTTTGGCCTTTTTCGGCCTTTCTTTTTTTTCCTTTTTGGGCAATGCTCTAATAATGATGATCATCACACTTTTATTGATTACAACACATTAATTACAACTCGAAACTAGAACAAGATATGACTCTATATGAATGCCTCCGGTGGTGTACCGGGATGGTGCAATGAATCAAGAGTGACATGTATAAAAATTATGCATGGTGGCTTTTCCACAAATTCGATGTCAACTACATGATCATGCAATGGCAATATGACAAAAGTAATGTATGTCATGATGATGATGAACGGAACGGTGGAAAGTTTCATAGCAATATATCTCGGAATGGCTATGGAAATGTCATAAATAGGTAGGTATGGTGGCTGTTTTGAGGAAGATATAAGGAGGTTTATGTGTGATAGAGCGTATCATATCACGGGGTTTGGATGCACCGGCGAAGTTTGCACCAACTCTCAAGGTGAGAGAGGGCAATGCGCGGTACCGAAGAGGCTAGCAATGATGGAAAGGTAAAAGTGCGTATAATCCATGGACACAACATTAGTTAAAAGAACTCATATACTTATTGCAAAAATTTATAAGTCATCAAAAACCAAGAACTACACGCCTGCTCCTATGGGGATAGATTGGTAGGAAAAGACCATCGCTCGTCCCCGACCGCCACTCATAAGGATGCACAAGCCAGGTACACTTCATGCTTCAAATTTGTTACACAACTTTAACCATACGTGCATGCTACGGGACTTGCTAACTTCAACACAAGCATTCTTTAAATTCATAATCACCCAACTAGCATGACTTTAATATCACTACCTCCCTATCTCAAAACAATTATCAAGTATCAAGTTGATCATAGCATCCAATTCACTTCCTATGATAGTTTTTATTATACCCAACTTGGATGCTCATCATTCTAGGACCAATTTATAACCATAGCAAATACCATGCTGTTCTATAAGACTCTCAAAATAATATAAGTGAAGCATGAGAGATCAACAATTTCTTCAAAATTAATCCACCGCCATGCTCTAAAAGATATAAGTGAAGCACTAGAGCAAAAACTATCTAGCTCAAAAGATATAAGTGAAGCACATAGAGTATTCAAATAAATTTCAATCAAGTAGGCTTCTCCCAAAAGGTGTGTTACATCAAGGATGATTGTGGTAAACTAAAAATCAAAGACTAATATAATACACGACGCTCCAAGCAAAACACATATCATGTAGCGAATAAAAATATAGCTCCAAGTAAAGTTACCAATGAACGAAGATGAAAGAGGGGATGCCTTCCGGGGGCATCCCCAAGCTTAGGCTTTTGGCCATTATTGAATATCTTGGGGTGCCTTGTGAATCCCCAAGCTTAGGCTTTTGCCACCCTTTATTCCATAGTCCATCAAATCTTTACCCAAAACTTGAAAACTTCACAACACAAAACTCAACAGGAAATCTCGTAAGCTCTGTTAGTGAAAGAAAACAAAATCACCACATAAGGTCATGTAATAAACTCATTCTTTATTTATATTGGTGTTAAACCTACTGTATTCCAAGTTCTCTATGGTTCATACCCTTACATAGTAGCCATAGATGCATCAAAATAAGCAAATAACACACGAAAAACAGAATCTGTCAAAAACAGAACAGTCTGTAGCTAACGCTAACTTCTGGAACCTCAAAAATCGTACCAAAATAGGAAGTCCTAAACAATTTGTTTATTGAACATCAGCAAAAAGAATCAATGCAAAAGCTCGTTCCTGTGATTTATTGAATTTTTTCTCGTGAGCGCAAAGTTTCTGTTTTTCAGCAGAATCAAATCAACTCATATCATAGGTTATCCTATAGGTTCTACTTGGCACAAACACTAAATAAAACATGAAAACAAATCTAAACATAAAGTAGAAACAAAATTTTATTGAATAACAGCAAGGAAAAATATTGGGTTGTCTCCCAACAAGCGCTTTTCTTTAAAGCCTTTTTAGCTAGGCATTGAGATTTCAATGATGCTCACATGAAAGACAAGAATTGAAGCATAAAGAGAGCATCATGAAACACGTGACAAACACATCTAAGTCTAACATACTTCCTATGCATAGGCATATTATAAGCAAACAAATTTTCAAGGCAAGCAAGAACTAGCATATGCAAGGAAGAAGAAAGAGACAATAGCAATCTCAACATGACGAGAGGTAATTTAATAAGATAAAAATTTCTACGAACATATTTTCCTCTCTCATAATAATTACATGTATGATCATAGGCAAATTCAACAAAATAGCTATCACAAAACATATTCCCAACATGATCCACATGCATGCAAAGTTGACACTCTTCCAAGATAGTGGGATTAACATTAACTAAAGTCATGACCTTTCCGACCCCACTTTTATCAAAAATATCATAAGATTGAACATACCCCAAATATGCGGGATCTAAAGTTGACACTCTTCCAAACCCACTTTCAATATTATTTCAAACACTATTATCAATCTCATATTCATCACGGGGCTTAAATAAATTTTCAAGGTTATAAGAAGAATCACCCCAATCATGATCATTGAAACAAGTAGTAGACATAGCAAAATTAGCATCCCCAAGCTTAGGGTTTTGCATATTATTAGCACAATTGACATCAAGAGAATTTATAGGAAAATCATTGCAATCATGCTTTTTATTCAAGGAGTTATCGTGAATCTCTTCATAAATTTCATCATCATAATTTTCAGATTCTAGCAAAGCTTCATAAAGATAATCTAGTGCACAAAACTCACTAGAAATTGGTTCATAATAATTGGATCTCTTAAAAAGATTAGCAAGCGGATGAGGATCCATAGATCTTAAGTTCTCTGTTTAGCAATAAATAAACAACTATTCCAACCAAACAAGAAAACGAGCCAAGTAAGACATCAAAGACAAACAGAAGAAGGGCGAATAAAACGACAAGGGTGAAGTGGGAGAGAGGAAAACGAGAGGCAAATGGAAAATGGTGTAAATGCGAGGGAGATGAGTTTGTGATGGGTACTTGGTATGTCTTGACTTGAGCAAAGACCTCCCCGGCAACGACGCTAGAAATCCTTCTTGCTACGTCTTGAGCTTGCGTTGGTTTTCCTTGAAGAGGAAAGGGTGATGCAGCACAGTAGCGTAAGTATTTCCCTCAATTTTTGAGAACAAAGGTATGAATCCAGTAGGAGGCTCCTCAACAAGTCCCACGAACCTACACAAACAAACAAAGAGCTCGCAACCAACGCGATAGAGGGGTTCTCAATCCCTTCACGGCCACTTGCGGAAGTGAGATCTGATAGAGATAATATGATAAGATAAATATATTTTTGGTATTTTATAATATAGATGCAGAACATAAAGATGCAAATAAAAGTAGATTGAAAGCAAATATAATAAGAGATAGACCCGGGGGCCATAGGTTTCACTAGTGGCTTCTCTCAAGATAACATAAGTATTACGGTGGGTGAACAAATTACTGTCGAGCAATTGACAGAAAAGCGAATAGTTATGACATTATCTAGGCATGATCATGTATATAGGCACCACGTCCGCAACAAGTAGACTGACTCCTGCCTGCATCTACTACTATTACTCCACACATCGACCACTATCCAGCATGCATCTAGAGTATTAAGTTCATAAGAACAGAGTAACACATTAAGAAAGATGACATGATGTAGAGGGATAAACTCAAGCAATATGATATAAACCCCATCTTTTTATCCTCGATGGCAACAATACAATACGTGTCTTGCAACCCTTTCTGTCACTGGGTAAGAACACCGCAAGATTGAACCCAAAGCTAAGCACTTCTCCCATGGCAAGAAAGATCAATCTAGTAGGCCAAACTAAACCGATAATTCGAAGAGACTTGCAAAGATAACTCAATCATACATAAAAGAATTCAAAGAAGATTCAAATATTATTCATAGATAAACTTGATCATAAACCCACAATTCATCGAATCTCGACAAACACACCGCAAAAAGAGATTACATCGAATAGATCTCCACAAGAGAGGGGGAGAACATTGTATTGAGATCCCAAAAAGAGAGAAGAAGCCAACTAGCTAATAACTATGGACCCGAAGGTCTATGGTAAACTACTCACAACTCATCGGAGGGACTATTGTGTTGATGTAGAAGCCCTCCGTGGTGGAATCCCCCTCCGGCAGAACACCGGCGACGGCTCCAAGATGGGATCTCGCGGATACAGGATGTTACGGTGGTGGAAATATTTCTTTGGTGGCTCCCTGGATGTTTTCGGGGTATTTAGGCTTATATAGGAGGAAGAAGTACGTCGGTGGCCGCCCGAGGGGCCCACGAGACAGGGGGCGCGCCCTATAGGGGGGCGCACCCTACCCTCTCGTGGCCTCCTCGACTGCTTCTTGACTTGCACTCCAAGTCCTCTGGATCACGTTCGTTCCAAAAATCACGCTTCCGAAGGTTTGATTCTGTTTGGACTCCGTTTGATATTCCTTTTCTTCGAAATACTGAAATCGGCAAAAAAAACAATACGGGCTGGGCCTCCGTTTAGTAGGTTAGTCCCAAAAATGATATAAATGTGTAAAATAAAGCCCATAGACATCCAAAACAGGTAATATAATAGCATGAAACAATAAAAAAATATAGATGCGTTGGAGACGTATAGCCGCACACGGCTAAGAGGTTGTCGTGGTGTTGTGTGGCGCCCCCTCCCTCATATATATATATAGGTGGGGGAGAGGGGAGGCAGCCAGGAGGCGCCCCCAAGGGAGGTCGAATCCTCCTTGGGCTCCTGCCCTAGCCGCCCCCTTACCATATTTGCCCGAGGGGGAAAGGGAGGGGGAGAAGAAGGCAAGGGGAGGCTGAATCCCCCTCCTTCCTTTTCTCCCCTTGGCCGGCTGACATAGGAGGGGCGCGCCAGCCGCTTATGGGCCGGTGTGCTCCTCTTACTTGGCCCATATGGCCCATATACCTCCTCGGGCTTCACGGAACCTCTTCCGGTGATCGAATGATTACTCGGTACCTCCCGAAACTCTTCCGGTGTCCAAACATCATTGTCCTATATATCAATCTTTACCTCCGGACCATTTCGGAGGTCCTCATCATGTCTGTGATCTCATCCGGGACTCCGAACAACATTCGGTCACTGTCGGGGATATACCCCGCGGTATGGCCCGGTCGGAGTCGTAAACCGGCCGGGACTTGGTAAACCGGCGGATGGTAAACCGGCAGACAGTTAAGACAGATGGCTAAGACAGACGGTAAACCGGCAAGTGTTAAACCGGCACACAATGTTAAACCGGCAGGTGTTGTTAAACCGGCAGACAATGTTAAACCGGCAAGTGTTAAACCGGCACACAATGTTAAACCGGCACACAATGTTAAACCGGCACACAATGTTAAACCGGCACACAATGTTAAACCGACAGGTGTTGTTAAACCGACAGACAATGTTAAACCGGCAGACAATGTTAAACCAGCAGACGTTGAGAAGCCCAGGAAAGGAAGTCAAAATAGTTTAAGTTAAAGTCTGAGTTGGACTCCACATGTAACCCGCCCCTTCAACATATATAAGGAGGGGTAGGGCTCCCCAAAGAGGGACAAGCAAGAAACAATCTCTAGGGCTAGACACAACTAGAGGAGAGCCAGTTTACGGCGACTCCCGCGTGATGATAATGAGATCTAGCCTCAAACAGCATGTAGGGTTTTTACCGGATGATGTTTCCCGGGGCCCGAAGCTGTCTAAATCTTTGTCTTGTGTTGCGTCTCTCGATTTCGCTCAACCCCTCTCAAGCTACCACATAGATGCGCGGCCTCACGACTAAGTCCTCACCCTAGGACATCTGACGTGTTAATTCCACGACAGTTGGCACCCACCGTGGGGCTCGCGCACGGTGGTGTTGAGTTCTTGGAGGGATCTCTCCCAGGGGATCGAGATGTTCGCAATTTTTTCGGACGAACAAGAACGGTTCTGAAGGATTTGCACCAACTTCGAGTTCGTCGGTCCAGGTTTTACAATCCATGAGATAAGACGGAGAAGGATTAGGGTTATGGGAAAAGCCGCGAAAGAACCAGCGTTTTTTAAGAAATCGCGGAAGGAGTCAATTCAAACATAACCCGGAGAAGGATTCAGGCCTTGCATCAAGTCGCGCGTGATGAGCCGATGCTACCAAAATTGCATCAAGTCGGCCCCGCTTCATTAGGGGAACTCAACCACAGCCACACCTCAGATCGGATCTAACTTATACAAATCCGCCAAGACAAAGAAAAACTATCCCGGCTGTTGTTACAATATTCAAAGGAATTTTATGTTCCAATGCATTGTTTGACGAATCATTGAGGGCATGTTAAATCAGCACGTTCTTCTCAAGAGAAGAAGAGAAGAAAACTACTACTACATCTGGACTCGGATTCCTCCGCTAATTGCGTGACTCCACTACCGAGTCGTTGATCTCTGTCAAACCGGCGAGCCGGGTCGCCGCTGGTTTCTGCCTCCAAGCCGGACCCGCCGGGCGCCTTAGCTAGCCCAGCTGACCCGCCGACCAGTGCAGTTGCCGAGCGCCTAACGCTTGCATCAGAGCCACCACGGCCTCGCGCTGACTGAACCCGATCCGTTGCCGTCATCCGCTTCAGCCGCCGTGATCCAAAAACCACTGCCGGTTTGTCCCCCCATCTCGCGGGTCGCTGCGAGCCGCAGGCGTATTGCCTCTGAAATTGCCCCGGCTTCGTTCTGGTTTCCGTCGAGATTGCAGCACCTTCAAACCACTGACCTCCGTCGTGATGCCCCGGGCTGCCGATGGTCTTGCTCCAAGCCTATTTCTGCGCCTCCCCTGCCTGGCTTGACGAGTGCATCGAGCCGCCGCTACTGTTGCAGCCTCGCGCCATCACCAAGTCGCCGCCGCGCTCCTCCACGCGCAGCCGCATGCCCGCGATTCTCTGTCGCTGCCGCTTCAAGAGCCACCCGCCGCCCCATGACATTCAAGTCGCCGCTGCCGGGCTGACCAGGCCTCACCTCCTCCCGCACAGGCTCTGCTGCGCCCCGCCATCTGCTCCGGGCCACCTAGCTCCCATGGCCTTGCGCTTAGCTGCCGGCCTCGACCGCATGAACTGCCCGCACTCGGCTTCCCAATGGTTCCTGAGTCGCCGCAGATGCACCTCGCGGGCCTCGGCCGGATCCCGCGCCCCCGTGTCTCCGCTCTCCGCCTCCCCCGGCCGTTCGCCTCCAGGCTACCGAGGCCGCGCTTGGGCTGCCATGGCCGTGCCTGAGCCGGCATGGCTGCGACTTGTGCAGACCAAGACGTCGGGCTCCGCTGTTGCGAGTCGTCGTGCATCACCTCTTGCAGCTTCTGCTACTCTGAATCGCCGTCACGGATGTGCCTGAGTAAACTGCCGTACGCCTCCGGGTGACCTGCCCTGTGCTCCTCTGTCCCCAAACCGTCTTGCCGGGTCAAGATTCAACCTCTCCACGACCACTATCAATGCTTCTGCGACTGACAGTACATTGAACTGCCGGACTGCGTCACCGCAAGCTCCGATTCACGGCTGAACACCCCGACTGGGTTATACTATGTCGCGCTTACTCTCCTATGGCCGAACGTCCCGCACGCATGTGACTGATGCGGCTCCGCCTCCCCCGCTCTCAATTCGAGTGACCCCGAGGTCTCAATCCGGCACAGCGGTTTCAGTCCGGCCGCAAGTTTCAGTCACCATCCTGAATCGCCTCCATCACCGTTGCTGCCCTGCCGGGTCTGGTTCCACCCTCCCTCGTGATTGCACGACCGCGGCCGCATCCCGCCCGCCGCCGCGCCGGGTCCCCGCAGCCCGGCTGTCGCCTGCATCCCGGCTCCCCACCGCATCACCGCATCACCGCCTGCCGGTTCCGCCTCCGACCCGGCCGTTTGCCGTTTGACCGTCGCATCTCCTCTAACCGTGCATTAGCACCGGGCCGGATTGGGGCGTTGAGCCGGCCTGGCCTCTGCCGCGAATCGCCAAGCCTTATCCTGCGGCCCTCCAGCTCTGTCAGTCTCCTCCGACTCACGCGTGACTTGGCCATCTGCCAGTTCTGTTAATGACGAAAACTGCATTAAAGGGAATTATCCAGTTGGCCTCGCCGAACATCGGCTGGAGTGGACTGAGTTAACTCTGATAGCACCTGAATTGAATAATGAGTGTACCGGACAATTCCACGGTCGTCCGACAAAAAAAAAGCCAGGTGATATCCATTTAAGTATATTTTTGGCACATATATTTTTTGTCAAAAATCAATTACTTTGGTCTGTCATATATTTTGTGCAGGACCGTGATTAATTATAAGGGTGGTGCCATGGTGTGCTTATGGAGCATGCATTAGCATCGTCATGCACTGGCGTCCGCACTTACTTTCTATTGATTAGGTGTGCACAAGTTGCCACCCGTGCAGCTTGATCTACATCGACTCGCCGGAACTATGTCCACGATTGACTCGCCTGTCCGCATGAGCTATTTTATGGAGTAAAAAGCCAATCACTGCTTGGGTAGCCCGGTTTTTTCTTCCAGCAAATATGAGGCAAGTTATCATCAGTTGTTGTCTGCGTTGGATGGTTCAATGGACATGTGCACCAATCGCTGTCATTACAGTTTGGTTAACTTCAAATACCCAGTTGGAAGGAACCATTGGCCGAGTTGCTGACACGGCTCATACGGGATCATTTATAACCCGTTGCAGTCACCTCAACCTTCTGTGAATTCGCATAATGCTATCAACACCGATGATATATATACCTTCTGTTATGGTCAAGTACGGAGAATCTCAAGACAACTCCTTGAGTCATCTTAAGACTCGTGGGCTATGATGATATGATTCAGCAAGACTTGCCAGTTTTCAGTGAAGTCAAGAACTCTAGGACGTTGGAGGGAAAGATAACCCGGTCCCGGAGGCTACTGCCTTATTGGCGAAAATTTAAAAGTCGTTTGAAGAATCTTCCAGTTCAAAACAAAGAATGTTGGTATAAATTCCAGTTCAAGGGAAATCTGTTCCCCCACAGCTCTGAAGCTCTCAAATCCGGTTTAAGAATCTCCAGTTCAAAAAGGATTAATCTCTCGCAAGTTCGAGTTTAAAAGCCGTAAGAAAATTTCCGGCTTAAGAAGAAGGATTCCGGTTTAAAATCCGGCTCAAGGGAAAGTTATCTCCCACAAAGCTTTGAACCTCTCAAATCCGGTTCAAAAATCCCGGTTCAAGAAGAATTTATCTCTTGCAAAAAATTAAAAGTTGCCGAAGAGGACCTCTTGCCATGATGCACGGTTCAAACATGGGTATCCTATCTTATTGGCTTATCATATTATTGGTTACATGGGGGCTTCAGCTTACAAAGCGGAGTTATGTCCATTGATCCGGCTATCACGCCACAACATAGCTTGGGAGCTTCACACCCAAAGGGCCAAAGAGAGTTTCGATGCTATGCACAACTCAAACATAGGCACCTAATGAGCACAGCTCATCACGTTACTTGGGGGCTCCTTGGTCCAATACCAAGAAGTTTGAATGGACCCTTGTAGCTGGGTATCGACCCACGGCTTGGAAGCCTAGTATATTTACCTAAAACCCCGGGTTAACCTGCTTTCATCAAGTAAGACACTCCTATCCAGGTCATCCTGGCACGGCCCTCCGAACGTTTGACAGTTACTCTCCTTGAGACCCTGCACTTGTCAAAGTTAAAATGGTGATTGGTTAGTTGGAGGTCCATCTTAAAAGGCTTTGTTAAATGGTTCAACTCAGTGGCCTGGCAGCCCACAAAAAGCCTCGAATTTGGGCCTGGCAGCCCTCAAAAAGCCTCGACTACACGGTTTTATTTGCCTTTGTCAAGATTTTTTCTCTTTTGATAAATTTTATATTGAACCGGTGTCTATTGACCCGGCATGACTATCAGTCATCAAATTAACCCGGTGTTCATTAACCCGGCTTGACTTTCAACTACAAGTTGTCAGTACATAATCACTTATAATCCAGTGTTTATTGACCCGGCCTGGCTTTGGACTATAAGTCGCTAGCATATATTTGGATTGCGCCATTGGAATTATGCGCTTATAAATCATTGGGTATATTATTCAAATAGCCAAACATGGCTGGATTTCTATTATGGTTATCAATGACCAGTATTATGATCAAGGTTTTCAAAGTCGCTTTAGCGCAATGGCTATCATATTATCAATGGATATGGTTTATTCTACAATTGAAGGAATAGTCCCGAGTTGCTGCAGGCTTACAACCCGGCACTTGGGGGCTACATTATTTAAGTTGAGATTACATCAAATATGCAAGTCTCATGTCGCTGCAAGCATGCACCATGACACTTGGGGGCTAATGCAAAGTCATTCTTTGTTCATCTTATTGAAGACCCGACTCATCACATTATAATGAGCCGGCCCTTGGGGGCTACCAATTGCTCCTGTCAAACAATTCAAGGTATAAAGCTTTTTATTCATTATATTGTAAAGCACAAGGCTCTTAACCTTGTGGACGTGAATTCAAGCCCCGTGATGGGGGTTACATCATATGATGTTATTTTCATTGAAGTATATATCAAAGTCCTAGCTCAATATTATCTGACTGAGCCGGCCCTTGGGGGCTACACCATTGCTGTTCAAAGATTACATGATTATATTTACAAAGTGCCTGCTCATTATTGCATAATGACCCGGCCCTTGGGGGCTACACTGGTTGAAGTTTTTATGAGCATCAGGAAATTACAAGTCCCAGGTTGCTGCAAGGATGACAACCCAGCACTTGGGGGCTACATATGTGGAATACTCAATTCTGACTAGTGATTGAGATGAACAACCTGGATTTCTTCAAGATTGTGATATTTATATTGAAGCAAGTCTTAAGCTGTTGCTATGCTACCTTCTTAAGACTTGGGGGCTACAAGTGATAGGCATATAAGAGGTATATTTTCAAAGCTGATGTCAACAAACAGTTATGATCTGGTGCCATCAATATTTGTAAACCGGCCAAGTTTTACATTCTTAAACCGGCTGAAGATCAGATGAGTATTTCAAGGACCAATATTGTTTTTAAGCATTGAGAGCTGAATCAAAGGAGTTATTCTTCACAATATATTTTCTATGAGAAACCAGTGTCAGCAAGTTGATTATGAAGCTGGCCTATTAAACCGGATTTTCTATAAGAAGTAAGTGACAAGGACTTAAGGAGGATCATGATTAGTTTAACATGGATAAATCCAAATTAAACTGGGGGCTAATGTCGGGGATATACCCCGCGGTATGGCCCGGCCGGAGTCGTAAACCGGCCGGGACTTGGTAAACCGGCGGATGGTAAACCGGCAGACAGTTAAGACAGATGGCTAAGACAGACGGTAAACCGGCAAGTGTTAAACCGGCAAGTGTTAAACCGGCACACAATGTTAAACCGGCAGGTGTTGTTAAACCGGCAGACAATGTTAAACCGACAAGTGTTAAACCGGCACACAATGTTAAACCGGCACACAATGTTAAACCGGCACACAATGTTAAACCGGCAGGTGTGTTAAACCGACAGACAATGTTAAACCGGCAGACAATGTTAAACCGACAGACGTTGAGAAGCCCAGGAAAGGAAGTCAAAATAGTTTAAGTTAAAGTCCGAGTTGGACTCCACATGTAACCCGCCCCTTCAACATATATAAGGAGGGGTAGGGCTCCCCAAAGAGGGACAAGCAAGAAACAATCTCTAGGGCTAGACACAACTAGAGGAGAGCCGGTTTACGGCGACTCCCGCGTGATGATAATGAGATCTAGCCTCAAACAACATGTAGGGTTTTTACCGGATGATGTTTCCCGGGGCCCGAAGCTGTCTAAATCTTTGTCTTGTGTTGCGTCTCTCGATTCCGCTCAAACCCTCTCAAGCTACCACATAGATGCGCGGCCTCACGACTAAGTCCTCACCCTAGGACATCTGACGTGTTAATTCCACGACAGTCACCAAACCATATGTGACGCCCCCGATTCAATCTTACACTAATCATGCACGCAAATGTGTACGATCAAGATCAGGGACTCACGGGAAGATATCACAACACAACTCTAAAAATAAAATAAGTCATATAAGCATCATATTACAAGCCAGGGGCCTCGAGGGCTCAAATACAAGTGATCGACATAAACAAGTCAGCGGAAGCAACAATATCTGAGTACAGACATTAGTTAAACAAGTTTGCCTTAAGAAGGCTAGCACAAACTGGGATACAGATCGAAAGAGGCGCTAGCCTCCTGCCTGGGATCCTCCTAACTACTCCTGGTCGTCGTCAGCGGCCTGCACGTAGTAGGAGGCACCTCCAGAGTAGTAGTCGTCATCGACGGTGGCGTCTGGATCCTGGGCTCCAACGTCTGGTTGCGGCATCCGAGAAGAAGAGGAAAACGGGGGGAAAGAGGGAGCAAAGCAACCGTGAGTACTCATCCAAAGTACTCGCAAGCAAGGAGCTACACTACATATGCATGGGTATATGTGTAAGGAGGCAATATGAGTGGACTGAACTGCAGAATGCCAGAATAAGAGGGGGATAGCTAGTCCTATCGAAGACTACGCTTCTGGCAGCCTTCGTCTTGCAGCATGTAGGAGAGAGTAGATCAAAGTCCTCCGTTTGGACTCTGTTTGATATTCCTTTTCTTCGAAATACTGAAATAGGCAAAAAAACAGCAATACGGGCTGGGCCTCCGGTTAGTAGGTTAGTCCCAAAAATGATATAAATGTGTAAAATAAAGCCCATAGACATCCAAAACAGGTAATATAATAGCATGAAACAATCAAAATTATAGATATGTTGGAGACATATCAAGCATCCCCAAGCTTAATTCCTGCTCGTCCTCGAGTAGGTAAATGATAAAAACAGAATTTTTGATGTGGAATGCTACCTAGCATAATTCTCAATGTATTTTCTCTTTATTGTGGCATGAATGTTCAGATCCAAGTGATTCAAAATAAAAATTCATATTGACAAAAGAAATAGCAATACTTCAAGCATACTAATAAAAGTAATGATGTCTTCTGAAAATAACATGGCTAAAGAAAGTTCATCCCTACAAAATCATATATTTAGGCTATGCTTCTTTTTCGTCACACAAAGATATTCCCAACGTCTATACCCCCGATGACAAGCCAAGCAATTGTTTTGTACTTAAATAATCTCAAAAAATTTCAACCCTCACGTAATACATGAGCGTGAGCCATGGATATAGCACTATGGGTGGAATAGAATAATGATTGGGGATTGTGTGGAGAAGACAAGAAAGGAGAAAGTCTCACATTGACGAGGATAATCAACGGGCTATGGGAATGCCCATCAATTGATGTCAACATGAGGAGTAGGGATTGCCATGGAACGGATGCACTAGAGCTATAAATGAATGAAATCTCAACAAAAGAAAACTAGTGGGTGTGCACCCAACTTGCTTGCTCAAGAAGACCTAGGGCATTTGAGGAAGCCCATCGTAGGAATATACAAGCCAAGTTCTATAATGAAAAATTCCCACTAGTATATGAAAGTGGCAACACATGAGACTTTCCACATGAAAACATGGTGCTACTTTGAAGCACGATATATATGAGACTCATTACATGAAGAACAAGGTGCTACTTTGAAGCACAAGTGTGGAAAAAGAGATAGTAGCATTGCCCCTTTATTTTTTTTCTTTATTTTTTCTTTTTTCTTTCTTTTTTATTTTTTCTTTTTTCTTTTTTTTTCTTTTTTTTCTTTTGGCCTTTTTCGGCCTTTCTTTTTTTTCCTTTTTGGGCAATGCTCTAATAATGATGATCATCACACTTTTATTGATTACAACACATTAATTACAACTCGAAACTAGAACAAGATATGACTCTATATGAATGCCTCCGGTGGTGTACCGGGATGGTGCAATGAATCAAGAGTGACATGTATAAAAATTATGCATGGTGGCTTTTCCACAAATTCGATGTCAACTACATGATCATGCAATGGCAATATGACAAAAGTAATGTATGTCATGATGATGATGAACGGAACGGTGGAAAGTTTCATAGCAATATATCTCGGAATGGCTATGGAAATGTCATAAATAGGTAGGTATGGTGGCTGTTTTGAGGAAGATATAAGGAGGTTTATGTGTGATAGAGCGTATCATATCACGGGGTTTGGATGCACCGGCGAAGTTTGCACCAACTCTCAAGGTGAGAGAGGGCAATGCGCGGTACCGAAGAGGCTAGCAATGATGGAAAGGTAAAAGTGCGTATAATCCATGGACACAACATTAGTTAAAAGAACTCATATACTTATTGCAAAAATTTAGAAGTCATCAAAAACCAAGAACTACACGCCTGCTCCTATGGGGATAGATTGGTAGGAAAAGACCATCGCTCGTCCCCGACCGCCACTCATAAGGATGCACAAGCCAGGTACACTTCATGCTTCAAATTTGTTACACAACTTTAACCATACGTGCATGCTACGGGACTTGCTAACTTCAACACAAGCATTCTTTAAATTCATAATCACCCAACTAGCATGACTTTAATATCACTACCTCCCTATCTCAAAACAATTATCAAGTATCAAGTTGATCATAGCATCCAATTCACTTCCTATGATAGTTTTTATTATACCCAACTTGGATGCTCATCATTCTAGGACCAATTTATAACCATAGCAAATACCATGCTGTTCTATAAGACTCTCAAAATAATATAAGTGAAGCATGAGAGATCAACAATTTCTTCAAAATTAATCCACCGCCATGCTCTAAAAGATATAAGTGAAGCACTAGAGCAAAAACTATCTAGCTCAAAAGATATAAGTGAAGCACATAGAGTATTCAAATAAATTTCAATCAAGTAGGCTTCTCCCAAAAGGTGTGTTACATCAAGGATGATTGTGGTAAACTAAAAATCAAAGACTAATATAATACACGACGCTCCAAGCAAAACACATATCATGTAGCGAATAAAAATATAGCTCCAAGTAAAGTTACCAATGAACGAAGATGAAAGAGGGGATGCCTTCCGGGGGCATCCCCAAGCTTAGGCTTTTGGCCATTATTGAATATCTTGGGGTGCCTTGTGAATCCCCAAGCTTAGGCTTTTGCCACCCTTTATTCCATAGTCCATCAAATCTTTACCCAAAACTTGAAAACTTCACAACACAAAACTCAACAGGAAATCTCGTAAGCTCTGTTAGTGAAAGAAAACAAAATCACCACATAAGGTCCTGTAATAAACTCATTCTTTATTTATATTGGTGTTAAACCTACTGTATTCCAAGTTCTCTATGGTTCATACCCTTACATAGTAGCCATAGATGCATCAAAATAAGCAAATAACACACGAAAAACAGAATCTGTCAAAAACAGAACAGTCTGTAGCTAACGC
>NC_041393.1:214631824-214639704 GCF_002162155.2 Triticum dicoccoides | reverse complement strand
CAATAAATAAACAACTATTCCAACCAAACAAGAAAACGAGCCAAGTAAGACATCAAAGACAAACAGAAGAAGGGCGAATAAAACGACAAGGGTGAAGTGGGAGAGAGGAAAACGAGAGGCAAATGGAAAATGGTGTAAATGCGAGGGAGATGAGTTTGTGATGGGTACTTGGTATGTCTTGACTTGAGCAAAGACCTCCCCGGCAACGACGCTAGAAATCCTTCTTGCTACGTCTTGAGCTTGCGTTGGTTTTCCTTGAAGAGGAAAGGGTGATGCAGCACAGTAGCGTAAGTATTTCCCTCAATTTTTGAGAACAAAGGTATGAATCCAGTAGGAGGCTCCTCAACAAGTCCCACGAACCTACACAAACAAACAAAGAGCTCGCAACCAACGCGATAGAGGGGTTCTCAATCCCTTCACGGCCACTTGCGGAAGTGAGATCTGATAGAGATAATATGATAAGATAAATATATTTTTGGTATTTTATAATATAGATGCAGAACATAAAGATGCAAATAAAAGTAGATTGAAAGCAAATATAATAAGAGATAGACCCGGGGGCCATAGGTTTCACTAGTGGCTTCTCTCAAGATAACATAAGTATTACGGTGGGTGAACAAATTACTGTCGAGCAATTGACAGAAAAGCGAATAGTTATGACATTATCTAGGCATGATCATGTATATAGGCACCACGTCCGCAACAAGTAGACTGACTCCTGCCTGCATCTACTACTATTACTCCACACATCGACCACTATCCAGCATGCATCTAGAGTATTAAGTTCATAAGAACAGAGTAACACATTAAGAAAGATGACATGATGTAGAGGGATAAACTCAAGCAATATGATATAAACCCCATCTTTTTATCCTCGATGGCAACAATACAATACGTGTCTTGCAACCCTTTCTGTCACTGGGTAAGAACACCGCAAGATTGAACCCAAAGCTAAGCACTTCTCCCATGGCAAGAAAGATCAATCTAGTAGGCCAAACTAAACCGATAATTCGAAGAGACTTGCAAAGATAACTCAATCATACATAAAAGAATTCAAAGAAGATTCAAATATTATTCATAGATAAACTTGATCATAAACCCACAATTCATCGAATCTCGACAAACACACCGCAAAAAGAGATTACATCGAATAGATCTCCACAAGAGAGGGGGAGAACATTGTATTGAGATCCCAAAAAGAGAGAAGAAGCCAACTAGCTAATAACTATGGACCCGAAGGTCTATGGTAAACTACTCACAACTCATCGGAGGGACTATTGTGTTGATGTAGAAGCCCTCCATGGTGGAATCCCCCTCCGGCAGAACACCGGCGACGGCTCCAAGATGGGATCTCGCGGATACAGGATGTTACGGTGGTGGAAATATTTCTTTGGTGGCTCCCTGGATGTTTTCGGGGTATTTAGGCTTATATAGGAGGAAGAAGTACGTCGGTGGCCGCCCGAGGGGCCCACGAGACAGGGGGCGCGCCCTATAGGGGGGCGCACCCTACCCTCTCGTGGCCTCCTCGACTGCTTATTGACTTGCACTCCAAGTCCTCTGGATCACGTTCGTTCCAAAAATCACGCTTCCGAAGGTTTAATTCTGTTTGGACTCCGTTTGATATTCCTTTTCTTCGAAATACTGAAATCGGCAAAAAAAAAACAATACGGGCTGGGCCTCCATTTAGTAGGTTAGTCCCAAAAATGATATAAATGTGTAAAATAAAGCCCATAGACATCCAAAACAGGTAATATAATAGCATGAAACAATAAAAAAATATAGATACGTTGGAGACGTATAGCCGCACACGGCTAAGAGGTTGTCGTGGTGTTGTGTGGCGCCCCCTCCCTCATATATATATATATATATATATATAGGTGGGGGAGAGGGGAGGCAGCCAGGAGGCGCCCCCAAGGGAGGTCGAATCCTCCTTGGGCTCCTGCCCTAGCCGCCCCCCTTACCATATTTGCCCGAGGGGGAAAGGGAGGGGGAGAAGAAGGCAAGGGGAGGCTGAATCCCCCTCCTTCCTTTTCTCCCCTTGGCCGGCTGACATAGGAGGGGCGCGCCAGCCGCTTATGGGCCGGTGTGCTCCTCTTACTTGGCCCATATGGCCCATATACCTCCTCGGGCTTCACGGAACCTCTTCCGGTGATCGAATGATTACTCGGTACCTCCCGAAACTCTTCCGGTGTCCAAACATCATTGTCCTATATATCAATCTTTACCTCCGGACCATTTCGGAGGTCCTCATCATGTCTGTGATCTCATCCGGGACTCCGAACAACATTCGGTCACTGTCGGGGATATACCCCGCGGTATGGCCCGGTCGGAGTCGTAAACCGGCCGGGACTTGGTAAACCGGCGGATGGTAAACCGGCAGACAGTTAAGACAGATGGCTAAGACAGACGGTAAACCGGCAAGTGTTAAACCGGCACACAATGTTAAACCGGCAGGTGTTGTTAAACCGGCAGACAATGTTAAACCGGCAAGTGTTAAACCGGCACACAATGTTAAACCGGCACACAATGTTAAACCGACAGGTGTTGTTAAACCGACAGACAATGTTAAACCGGCAGACAATGTTAAACCAGCAGACGTTGAGAAGCCCAGGAACGGAAGTCAAAATAGTTTAAGTTAAAGTCTGAGTTGGACTCCACATGTAACCCGCCCCTTCAACATATATAAGGAGGGGTAGGGCTCCCCAAAGAGGGACAAGCAAGAAACAATCTCTAGGGCTAGACACAACTAGAGGAGAGCCAGTTTACGGCGACTCCCGCGTGATGATAATGAGATCTAGCCTCAAACAGCATGTAGGGTTTTTACCGGATGATGTTTCCCGGGGCCCGAAGCTGTCTAAATCTTTGTCTTGTGTTGCGTCTCTCGATTTCGCTCAACCCCTCTCAAGCTACCACATAGATGCGCGGCCTCACGACTAAGTCCTCACCCTAGGACATCTCACGTGTTAATTCCACGACAGTTGGCACCCACCATGGGGCTCGCGCACGGTGGTGTTGAGTTCTTGGAGGGATCTCTCCCAGGGGATCGAGATGTTCGCAATTTTTTCGGACGAACAAGAACGGTTCTGAAGGATTTGCACCAACTTCGAGTTCGTCGGTCCAGGTTTTACAATCCATGAGATAAGACGGAGAAGGATTAGGGTTATGGGAAAAGCCGCGAAAGAACCAGCGTTTTTTAAGAAATCGCGGAAGGAGTCAATTCAAACATAACCTGGAGAAGGATTCAGGCCTTGCATCAAGTCGCGCGTGATGAGCCGATGCTACCAAAATTGCATCAAGTCGGCCCCGCTTCATTAGGGGAACTCAACCACAGCCACACCTCAGATCGGATCTAACTTATACAAATCCGCCAAGACAAAGAAAAACTATCCCGGCTGTTGTTACAATATTCAAAGGAATTTTATGTTCCAATGCATTGTTTGACGAATCATTGAGGGCATGTTAAATCAGCATGTTCTTCTCAAGAGAAGAAGAGAAGAAAACTACTACTACATCTGGACTCGGATTCCTCCGCTAATTGCGTGACTCCACTACCGAGTCGTTGATCTCTGTCAAACCGGCGAGCCGGGTCGCCGCTGGTTTCTGCCTCCAAGCCGGACCCGCCGGGCGCCTTAGCTAGCCCAGCTGACCCGCCGACCAGTGCAGTTGCCGAGCGCCTAACGCTTGCATCAGAGCCACCACGGCCTCGCGCTGACTGAACCCGATCCGTTGCCGTCATCCGCTTCAGCCGCCGTGATCCAAAAACCACTGCCGGTTTGTCCCCCCATCTCGCGGGTCGCTGCGAGCCGCAGGCGTATTGCCTCTGAAATTGCTCCGGCTTCGTTCTGGTTTCCGTCGAGATTGCAGCACCTTCAAACCACTGACCTCCGTCGTGATGCCCCGGGCTGCCGGTGGTCTTGCTCCAAGCCTATTTCTGCGCCTCCCCTGCCTGGCTTGACGAGTGCATCGAGCCGCCGCTACTGTTGCAGCCTCGCGCCATCACCAAGTCGCCGCCGCGCTCCTCCACGCGCAGCCGCATGCCCCGATTCTCTGTCGCTGCCGCTTCAAGAGCCACCCGCCGCCCCATGACATTCAAGTCGCCGCTGCCGGGCTGACCAGGCCTCACCTCCTCCCGCACAGGCTCTGCTGCGCCCCGCCATCTGCTCCGGGCCACCTAGCTCCCGTGGCCTTGCGCTTAGCCGCCGGCCTCGACCGCATGAACCGCCCGCACTCGGCTTCCCAATGGTTCCTGAGTCGCCGCAGATGCACCTCGCGGGCCTCGGCCAGATCCCGCGCCCCCGTGTCTCCGCTCTCCGCCTCCCCCGGCCGTTCGCCTCCAGGCTACCGAGGCCGCGCTTGGGCTGCCATGGCCGTGCCTGAGCCGGCATGGCTGCGACTTGTGCAGACCAAGACGCCGGGCTCCGCTGTTGCGAGTCGTCGTGCATCACCTCTTGCAGCTTCTGCTACTCTGAATCGCCGTCACGGATGTGCCCGAGTAAACTGCCGTACGCCTCCGGGTGACCTGCCCTGTGCTCCTCTGTCCCCAAACCGTCTTGCCGGGTCAAGATTCAACCTCTCCACGACCACTATCAATGCTTCTGCGACTGACAGTACATTGAACTGCCGGACTGCGTCACCGCAAGCTCCGATTCACGGCTGAACACCCCGACTGGGTTATACTATGTCGCGCTTACTCTCCTATGGCCGAACGTCCCGCACGCATGTGACTGATGCGGCTCCGCCTCCCCCGCTCTCAATTCGAGTGACCCCCGAGGTCTCAATCCGGCACAGCGGTTTCAGTCCGGCCGCAAGTTTCAGTCACCATCCTGAATCGCCTCCATCACCGTTGCTGCCCTGCCGGGTCTGGTTCCACCCTCCCTCGTGATTGCACGACCGCGGCCGCATCCCGCCCGCCACCGCGCCGGGTCCCCGCAGCCCGGCTGTCGCCTGCATCCCGGCTCCCCACCGCATCACCGCATCACCGCCTGCCGGTTCCGCCTCCGACCCGGCCGTTTGCCGTTTGACCGTCGCATCTCCTCTAACCGTGCATTAGCACCGGGCCGGATTGGGGCGTTGAGCCGGCCTGGCCTCTGCCGCGAATCGCCAAGCCTTATCCTGCGGCCCTCCAGCTCTGTCAGTCTCCTCCGACTCACGCGTGACTTGGCCATCTGCCAGTTCTGTTAATGACGAAAACTGCATTAAAGGGAATTATCCAGTTGGCCTCGCCGAACATCGGCTGGAGTGGACTGAGTTAACTCTGATAGCACCTGAATTGAATAATGAGTGTACCGGACAATTCCACGGTCGTCCGACAAAAAAAAAGCCAGGTGATATCCATTTAAGTATATTTTTGGCACATATATTTTTTGTCAAAAATCAATTACTTTGGTCTGTCATATATTTTGTGCAGGACCGTGATTAATTATAAGGGTGGTGCCATGGTGTGCTTATGGAGCATGCATTAGCATCGTCATGCACTGGCGTCCGCACTTACTTTCTATTGATTAGGTGTGCACAAGTTGCCACCCGTGCAGCTTGATCTACATCGACTCGCTGGAACTATGTCCACGATTGACTCGCATGTCCGCATGAGCTATTTTATGGAGTAAAAAGCCAATCACTGCTTGGGTAGCCCGGTTTTTTCTTCCAGCAAATATGAGGCAAGTTATCATCAGTTGTTGTCTGCGTTGGATGGTTCAATGGACATGTGCACCAATCGCTGTCATTACAGTTTGGTTAACTTCAAATACCCAGTTGGAAGGAACCATTGGCCGAGTTGCTGACACGGCTCATACGGGATCATTTATAACCCGTCGCAGTCACCTCAACCTTCTGTGAATTCGCATAATGCTATCAACACCGATGATATATATACCTTCTGTTATGGTCAAGTACGGAGAATCTCAAGACAACTCCTTGAGTCATCTTAAGACTCGTGGGCTATGATGATATGATTCAGCAAGACTTGCCAGTTTTCAGTGAAGTCAAGAACTCTAGGACGTTGGAGGGAAAGATAACCCGGTCCCGGAGGCTACTGCCTTATTGGCGAAAATTTAAAAGTCGTTTGAAGAATCTTCCAGTTCAAAACGAAGAATGTTGGTATAAATTCCGGTTCAAGGGAAATCTGTTCCCCCACAGCTCTGAAGCTCTCAAATCCGGTTTAAGAATCTCCAGTTCAAAAAGGATTAATCTCTCGCAAGTTCGAGTTTAAAAGCCGTAAGAAAATTTCCGGCTTAAGAAGAAGGATTCCGGTTTAAAATCCGGCTCAAGGGAAAGTTATCTCCCACAAAGCTTTGAACCTCTCAAATCCGGTTCAAAAATCCCGGTTCAAGAAGAATTTATCTCTTGCAAAAAATTAAAAGTTGCCGAAGAGGACCTGTTGCCATGATGCACGGTTCAAACATGGGTATCCTATCTTATTGGCTTATCATATTATTGGTTACATGGGGGCTTCAGCTTACAAAGCGGAGTTATGTCCATTGATCCGGATATCACGCCACAACATAGCTTGGGAGCTTCACACCCAAAGGGCCAAAGAGAGTTTCGATGCTATGCACAACTCAAACATAGGCACCTAATGAGCACAGCTCATCACGTTACTTGGGGGCTCCTTGGTCCAATACCAAGAAGTTTGAATGGACCCTTGTAGCTGGGTATCGACCCACGGCTTGGAAGCCTGGTATATTTACCTAAAACCCCGGGTTAACCTGCTTTCATCAAGTAAGACACTCCTATCCAGGTCATCCTGGCACGGCCCTCCGAACGTTTGACAGTTACTCTCCTTGAGACCCTGCACTTGTCAAAGTTAAAATGGTGATTGGTTAGTTGGAGGTCCATCTTAAAAGGCTTTGTTAAATGGTTCAACTCAGTGGCCTGGCAGCCCACAAAAAGCCTTGAATTTGGGCCTGGCAGCCCTCAAAAAGCCTCGACTACACGGTTTTATTTGCCTTTGTCAAGATTTTTTCTCTTTTGATAAATTTTATATTGAACCGGTGTCTATTGACCCGGCATGACTATCAGTCATCAAATTAACCCGGTGTTCATTAACCCGGCTTGACTTTCAACTACAAGTTGTCAGTACATAATCACTTATAATCCAGTGTTTATTGACCCGGCCTGGCTTTGGACTATAAGTCGCTAGCATATATTTGGATTGCGCCATTGGAATTATGCGCTTATAAATCATTGGGTATATTATTCAAATAGCCAAACATGGCTGGATTTCTATTATGGTTATCAATGACCAGTATTATGATCAAGGTTTTCAAAGTCGCTTTAGCGCAATGGCTATCATATTATCAATGGATATGGTTTATTCTACAATTGAAGGAATAGTCCCGAGTTGCTGCAGGCTTACAACCCGGCACTTGGGGGCTACATTATTTAAGTTGAGATTACATCAAATATGCAAGTCTCATGTCGCTGCAAGCATGCACCATGACACTTGGGGGCTAATGCAAAGTCATTCTTTGTTCATCTTATTGAAGACCCGACTCATCACATTATAATGAGCCGGCCCTTGGGGGCTACCAATTGCTCCTGTCAAACAATTCAAGGTATAAAGCTTTTTATTCATTATATTGTAAAGCACAAGGCTCTTAACCTTGTGGACGTGAATTCAAGCCCCGTGATGGGGGTTACATCATATGATGTTATTTTCATTGAAGTATATATCAAAGTCCTAGCTCAATATTATCTGACTGAGCCGGCCCTTGGGGGCTACACCATTGCTGTTCAAAGATTACATGATTATATTTACAAAGTGCCTGCTCATTATTGCATAATGACCCGGCCCTTGGGGGCTACACTGGTTGAAGTTTTTATGAGCATCAGGAAATTACAAGTCCCAGGTTGCTGCAAGGATGACAACCCAGCACTTGGGG
>NC_041393.1:214630677-214631273 GCF_002162155.2 Triticum dicoccoides | reverse complement strand
CACACAATGTTAAACCGGCAGGTGTTGTTAAACCGGCAGACAATGTTAAACCGACAAGTGTTAAACCGGCACACAATGTTAAACCGGCACACAATGTTAAACCGGCACACAATGTTAAACCGGCAGGTGTGTTAAACCGACAGACAATGTTAAACCGGCAGACAATGTTAAACCGACAGACGTTGAGAAGCCCAGGAAAGGAAGTCAAAATAGTTTAAGTTAAAGTCCGAGTTGGACTCCACATGTAACCCGCCCCTTCAACATATATAAGGAGGGGTAGGGCTCCCCAAAGAGGGACAAGCAAGAAACAATCTCTAGGGCTAGACACAACTAGAGGAGAGCCGGTTTACGGCGACTCCCGCGTGATGATAATGAGATCTAGCCTCAAACAACATGTAGGGTTTTTACCGGATGATGTTTCCCGGGGCCCGAAGCTGTCTAAATCTTTGTCTTGTGTTGCGTCTCTCGATTCCGCTCAAACCCTCTCAAGCTACCACATAGATGCGCGGCCTCACGACTAAGTCCTCACCCTAGGACATCTGACGTGTTAATTCCACGACAGTCACCAAACCATATGTGACGCCCCCGATTCAATC
>NC_041393.1:214579028-214630645 GCF_002162155.2 Triticum dicoccoides | reverse complement strand
TACACTAATCATGCACGCAAATGTGTACGATCAAGATCAGGGACTCACGGGAAGATATCACAACACAACTCTAAAAATAAAATAAGTCATATAAGCATCATATTACAAGCCAGGGGCCTCGAGGGCTCAAATACAAGTGATCGACATAAACAAGTCAGCGGAAGCAACAATATCTGAGTACAGACATTAGTTAAACAAGTTTGCCTTAAGAAGGCTAGCACAAACTGGGATACAGATCGAAAGAGGCGCTAGCCTCCTGCCTGGGATCCTCCTAACTACTCCTGGTCGTCGTCAGCGGCCTGCACGTAGTAGGAGGCACCTCCAGAGTAGTAGTCGTCATCGACGGTGGCGTCTGGATCCTGGGCTCCAACGTCTGGTTGCGGCATCCGAGAAGAAGAGGAAAACGGGGGGAAAGAGGGAGCAAAGCAACCGTGAGTACTCATCCAAAGTACTCGCAAGCAAGGAGCTACACTACATATGCATGGGTATATGTGTAAGGAGGCAATATGAGTGGACTGAACTGCAGAATGCCAGAATAAGAGGGGGATAGCTAGTCCTATCGAAGACTACGCTTCTGGCAGCCTTCGTCTTGCAGCATGTAGGAGAGAGTAGATCGAAGTCCTCCGTTTGGACTCCGTTTGATATTCCTTTTCTTCGAAATACTGAAATAGGCAAAAAAACAGCAATACGGGCTGGGCCTCCGGTTAGTAGGTTAGTCCCAAAAATGATATAAATGTGTAAAATAAAGCCCATAGACATCCAAAACAGGTAATATAATAGCATGAAACAATCAAAATTATAGATATGTTGGAGACATATCAAGCATCCCCAAGCTTAATTCCTGCTCGTCCTCGAGTAGGTGAATGATAAAAACAGAATTTTTGATGTGGAATGCTACCTAGCATAATTCTCAATGTATTTTCTCTTTATTGTGGCATGAATGTTCAGATCCAAGTGATTCAAAATAAAAATTCATATTGACAAAAGAAATAGCAATACTTCAAGCATACTAATAAAAGTAATGATGTCTTCTGAAAATAACATGGCTAAAGAAAGTTCATCCCTACAAAATCATATATTTAGGCTATGCTTCTTTTTCGTCACACAAAGATATTCCCAACGTCTATACCCCCGATGACAAGCCAAGCAATTGTTTTGTACTTAAATAATCTCAAAAAATTTCAACCCTCACGTAATACATGAGCGTGAGCCATGGATATAGCACTATGGGTGGAATAGAATAATGATTGGGGATTGTGTGGAGAAGACAAGAAAGGAGAAAGTCTCACATTGACGAGGATAATCAACGGGCTATGGGAATGCCCATCAATTGATGTCAACATGAGGAGTAGGGATTGCCATGGAACGGATGCACTAGAGCTATAAATGAATGAAATCTCAACAAAAGAAAACTAGTGGGTGTGCACCCAACTTGCTTGCTCAAGAAGACCTAGGGCATTTGAGGAAGCCCATCGTAGGAATATACAAGCCAAGTTCTATAATGAAAAATTCCCACTAGTATATGAAAGTGGCAACACATGAGACTTTCCACATGAAAACATGGTGCTACTTTGAAGCACGATATATATGAGACTCATTACATGAAGAACAAGGTGCTACTTTGAAGCACAAGTGTGGAAAAAGAGATAGTAGCATTGCCCCTTTATTTTTTTTCTTTATTTTTTCTTTTTTCTTTCTTTTTTATTTTTTCTTTTTTCTTTTTTTTTCTTTTTTTTCTTTTGGCCTTTTTCGGCCTTTCTTTTTTTTCCTTTTTGGGCAATGCTCTAATAATGATGATCATCACACTTTTATTGATTACAACACATTAATTACAACTCGAAACTAGAACAAGATATGACTCTATATGAATGCCTCCGGTGGTGTACCGGGATGGTGCAATGAATCAAGAGTGACATGTATAAAAATTATGCATGGTGGCTTTTCCACAAATTCGATGTCAACTACATGATCATGCAATGGCAATATGACAAAAGTAATGTATGTCATGATGATGATGAACGGAACGGTGGAAAGTTTCATAGCAATATATCTCGGAATGGCTATGGAAATGTCATAAATAGGTAGGTATGGTGGCTGTTTTGAGGAAGATATAAGGAGGTTTATGTGTGATAGAGCGTATCATATCACGGGGTTTGGATGCACCGGCGAAGTTTGCACCAACTCTCAAGGTGAGAGAGGGCAATGCGCGGTACCGAAGAGGCTAGCAATGATGGAAAGGTAAAAGTGCGTATAATCCATGGACACAACATTAGTTAAAAGAACTCATATACTTATTGCAAAAATTTAGAAGTCATCAAAAACCAAGAACTACACGCCTGCTCCTATGGGGATAGATTGGTAGGAAAAGACCATCGCTCGTCCCCGACCGCCACTCATAAGGATGCACAAGCCAGGTACACTTCATGCTTCAAATTTGTTACACAACTTTAACCATACGTGCATGCTACGGGACTTGCTAACTTCAACACAAGCATTCTTTAAATTCATAATCACCCAACTAGCATGACTTTAATATCACTACCTCCCTATCTCAAAACAATTATCAAGTATCAAGTTGATCATAGCATCCAATTCACTTCCTATGATAGTTTTTATTATACCCAACTTGGATGCTCATCATTCTAGGACCAATTTATAACCATAGCAAATACCATGCTGTTCTATAAGACTCTCAAAATAATATAAGTGAAGCATGAGAGATCAACAATTTCTTCAAAATTAATCCACCGCCATGCTCTAAAAGATATAAGTGAAGCACTAGAGCAAAAACTATCTAGCTCAAAAGATATAAGTGAAGCACATAGAGTATTCAAATAAATTTCAATCAAGTAGGCTTCTCCCAAAAGGTGTGTTACATCAAGGATGATTGTGGTAAACTAAAAATCAAAGACTAATATAATACACGACGCTCCAAGCAAAACACATATCAGGTAGCGAATAAAAATATAGCTCCAAGTAAAGTTACCAATGAACGAAGATGAAAGAGGGGATGCCTTCCGGGGGCATCCCCAAGCTTAGGCTTTTGGCCATTATTGAATATCTTGGGGTGCCTTGTGAATCCCCAAGCTTAGGCTTTTGCCACCCTTTATTCCATAGTCCATCAAATCTTTACCCAAAACTTGAAAACTTCACAACACAAAACTCAACAGGAAATCTCGTAAGCTCTGTTAGTGAAAGAAAACAAAATCACCACATAAGGTCCTGTAATAAACTCATTCTTTATTTATATTGGTGTTAAACCTACTGTATTCCAAGTTCTCTATGGTTCATACCCTTACATAGTAGCCATAGATGCATCAAAATAAGCAAATAACACACGAAAAACAGAATCTGTCAAAAACAGAACAGTCTGTAGCTAACGCAAACTTCTGGAACCTCAAAAATCGTACCAAAATAGGAAGTCCTAAACAATTTGTTTATTGAACATCAGCAAAAAGAGTCAATGCAAAAGCTCGTTCCTGTGATTTATTGAATTTTTTCTCGTGAGCGCAAAGTTTCTGTTTTTCAGCAGAATCAAATCAACTCATATCATAGGTTATCCTATAGGTTCTACTTGGCACAAACACTAAACAAAACATGAAAACAAATCTAAACATAAAGTAGAAACAAAATTTTATTGAATAACAGCAAGGAAAAATATTGGGTTGTCTCCCAACAAGCGCTTTTCTTTAAAGCCTTTTTAGCTAGGCATTGAGATTTCAATGATGCTCACATGAAAGACAAGAATTGAAGCATAAAGAGAGCATCATGAAACACGTGACAAACACATCTAAGTCTAACATACTTCCTATGCATAGGCATATTATAAGCAAACAAATTTTCAAGGCAAGCAAGAACTAGCATATGCAAGGAAGAAGAAAGAGACAATAGCAATCTCAACATGACGAGAGGTAATTTAATAAGATAAAAATTTCTACGAACATATTTTCCTCTCTCATAATAATTACATGTATGATCATAGGCAAATTCAACAAAATAGCTATCACAAAACATATTCCCAACATGATCCACATGCATGCAAAGTTGACACTCTTCCAAGATAGTGGGATTAACATTAACTAAAGTCATGACCTTTCCGACCCCACTTTTATCAAAAATATCATAAGATAACATACCCCAAATATGCGGGATCTAAAGTTGACACTCTTCCAAACCCACTTTCAATATTATTTCAAACACTATTATCAATCTCATATTCATCACGGGGCTTAAATAAATTTTCAAGGTTATAAGAAGAATCACCCAAATCATGATCATTGAAACAAGTAGTAGACATAGCAAAATTAGCATCCCCAAGCTTAGGGTTTTGCATATTATTAGCACAATTGACATCAAGAGAATTTATAGGAAAATCATTGCAATCATGCTTTTTATTCAAGGAGTTATCGTGAATCTCTTCATAAATTTCATCATCATAATTTTCAGATTCTAGCAAAGCTTCATAAAGATAATCTAGTGCACAAAACTCACTAGAAATTGGTTCATAATAATTGGATCTCTTAAAAAGATTAGCAAGCGGATGAGGATCCATAGATCTTAAGTTCTCTGTTTAGCAATAAATAAACAACTATTCCAACCAAACAAGAAAACGAGCCAAGTAAGACATCAAAGACAAACAGAAGAAGGGCGAATAAAACGACAAGGGTGAAGTGGGAGAGAGGAAAACGAGAGGCAAATGGAAAATGGTGTAAATGCGAGGGAGATGAGTTTGTGATGGGTACTTGGTATGTCTTGACTTGAGCAAAGACCTCCCCGGCAACGACGCTAGAAATCCTTCTTGCTACGTCTTGAGCTTGCGTTGGTTTTCCTTGAAGAGGAAAGGGTGATGCAGCACAGTAGCGTAAGTATTTCCCTCAATTTTTGAGAACAAAGGTATGAATCCAGTAGGAGGCTCCTCAACAAGTCCCACGAACCTACACAAACAAACAAAGAGCTCGCAACCAACGCGATAGAGGGGTTCTCAATCCCTTCACGGCCACTTGCGGAAGTGAGATCTGATAGAGATAATATGATAAGATAAATATATTTTTGGTATTTTATAATATAGATGCAGAACATAAAGATGCAAATAAAAGTAGATTGAAAGCAAATATAATAAGAGATAGACCCGGGGGCCATAGGTTTCACTAGTGGCTTCTCTCAAGATAACATAAGTATTACGGTGGGTGAACAAATTACTGTCGAGCAATTGACAGAAAAGCGAATAGTTATGACATTATCTAGGCATGATCATGTATATAGGCACCACGTCCGCAACAAGTAGACTGACTCCTGCCTGCATCTACTACTATTACTCCACACATCGACCACTATCCAGCATGCATCTAGAGTATTAAGTTCATAAGAACAGAGTAACACATTAAGAAAGATGACATGATGTAGAGGGATAAACTCAAGCAATATGATATAAACCCCATCTTTTTATCCTCGATGGCAACAATACAATACGTGTCTTGCAACCCTTTCTGTCACTGGGTAAGAACACCGCAAGATTGAACCCAAAGCTAAGCACTTCTCCCATGGCAAGAAAGATCAATCTAGTAGGCCAAACTAAACCGATAATTCGAAGAGACTTGCAAAGATAACTCAATCATACATAAAAGAATTCAAAGAAGATTCAAATATTATTCATAGATAAACTTGATCATAAACCCACAATTCATCGAATCTCGACAAACACACCGCAAAAAGAGATTACATCGAATAGATCTCCACAAGAGAGGGGGAGAACATTGTATTGAGATCCCAAAAAGAGAGAAGAAGCCAACTAGCTAATAACTATGGACCCGAAGGTCTATGGTAAACTACTCACAACTCA
This sequence comes from Triticum dicoccoides, assembly GCF_002162155.2. Lineage (NCBI taxonomy): Eukaryota > Viridiplantae > Streptophyta > Magnoliopsida > Poales > Poaceae > Triticum > Triticum dicoccoides. The sequence continues at coordinate 214,624,806 of NC_041393.1, read as the reverse complement.
TCGGAGGGACTATTGTGTTGATGTAGAAGCCCTCCGTGGTGGAATCCCCCTCCGGCAGAACACCGGCGACGGCTCCAAGATGGGATCTCGCGGATACAGGATGTTACGGTGGTGGAAATATTTCTTTGGTGGCTCCCTGGATGTTTTCGGGGTATTTAGGCTTATATAGGAGGAAGAAGTACGTCGGTGGCCGCCCGAGGGGCCCACGAGACAGGGGGCGCGCCCTATAGGGGGGCGCACCCTACCCTCTCGTGGCCTCCTCGACTGCTTCTTGACTTGCACTCCAAGTCCTCTGGATCACGTTCGTTCCAAAAATCACGCTTCCGAAGGTTTAATTCTGTTTGGACTCCGTTTGATATTCCTTTTCTTCGAAATACTGAAATCGGCAAAAAAAAACAATACGGGCTGGGCCTCCGTTTAGTAGGTTAGTCCCAAAAATGATATAAATGTGTAAAATAAAGCCCATAGACATCCAAAACAGGTAATATAATAGCATGAAACAATAAAAAAATATAGATACGTTGGAGACGTATAGCCGCACACGGCTAAGAGGTTGTCGTGGTGTTGTGTGGCGCCCCCTCCCTCATATATATATATATATATAGGTGGGGGAGAGGGGAGGCAGCCAGGAGGCGCCCCCAAGGGAGGTCGAATCCTCCTTGGGCTCCTGCCCTAGCCGCCCCCTTACCATATTTGCCCGAGGGGGAAAGGGAGGGGGAGAAGAAGGCAAGGGGAGGCTGAATCCCCCTCCTTCCTTTTCTCCCCTTGGCCGGCTGACATAGGAGGGGCGCGCCAGCCGCTTATGGGCCGGTGTGCTCCTCTTACTTGGCCCATATGGCCCATATACCTCCTCGGGCTTCACGGAACCTCTTCCGGTGATCGAATGATTACTCGGTACCTCCCGAAACTCTTCCGGTGTCCAAACATCATTGTCCTATATATCAATCTTTACCTCCGGACCATTTCGGAGGTCCTCATCATGTCTGTGATCTCATCCGGGACTCCGAACAACATTCGGTCACTGTCGGGGATATACCCCGCGGTATGGCCCGGTCGGAGTCGTAAACCGGCCGGGACTTGGTAAACCGGCGGATGGTAAACCGGCAGACAGTTAAGACAGATGGCTAAGACAGACGGTAAACCGGCAAGTGTTAAACCGGCACACAATGTTAAACCGGCAGGTGTTGTTAAACCGGCAGACAATGTTAAACCGGCAAGTGTTAAACCGGCACACAATGTTAAACCGGCACACAATGTTAAACCGGCACACAATGTTAAACCGACAGGTGTTGTTAAACCGACAGACAATGTTAAACCGGCAGACAATGTTAAACCAGCAGACGTTGAGAAGCCCAGGAAAGGAAGTCAAAATAGTTTAAGTTAAAGTCCGAGTTGGACTCCACATGTAACCCGCCCCTTCAACATATATAAGGAGGGGTAGGGCTCCCCAAAGAGGGACAAGCAAGAAACAATCTCTAGGGCTAGACACAACTAGAGGAGAGCCAGTTTACGGCGACTCCCGCATGATGATAATGAGATCTAGCCTCAAACAGCATGTAGGGTTTTTACCGGATGATGTTTCCCGGGGCCCGAAGCTGTCTAAATCTTTGTCTTGTGTTGCGTCTCTCGATTTCGCTCAACCCCTCTCAAGCTACCACATAGATGCGCGGCCTCACGACTAAGTCCTCACCCTAGGACATCTGACGTGTTAATTCCACGACAGTTGGCACCCACCGTGGGGCTCGCGCACGGTGGTGTTGAGTTCTTGGAGGGATCTCTCCCAGGGGATCGAGATGTTCGCAATTTTTTTGGACGAACAAGAACGGTTCTGAAGGATTTGCACCAACTTCGAGTTCGTCGGTCCAGGTTTTACAATCCATGAGATAAGACGGAGAAGGATTAGGGTTATGGGAAAAGCCGCGAAAGAACCAGCGTTTTTTAAGAAATCGCGGAAGGAGTCAATTCAAACATAACCCGGAGAAGGATTCAGGCCTTGCATCAAGTCGCGCGTGATGAGCCGGTGCTACCAAAATTGCATCAAGTCGGCCCCGCTTCATTAGGGGAACTCAACCACAGCCACACCTCAGATCGGATCTAACTTATACAAATCCGCCAAGACAAAGAAAAACTATCCCGGCTGTTGTTACAATATTCAAAGGAATTTTATGTTCCAATGCATTGTTTGACGAATCATTGAGGGCATGTTAAATCAGCACGTTCTTCTCAAGAGAAGAAGAGAAGAAAACTACTACTACATCTGGACTCGGATTCCTCCGCTAATTGCGTGACTCCACTACCGAGTCGTTGATCTCTGTCAAACCGGCGAGCCGGGTCGCCGCTGGTTTCTGCCTCCAAGCCGAACCCGCCGGGCGCCTTAGCTAGCCCAGCTGACCCGCCGACCAGTGCAGTTGCCGAGCGCCTAACGCTTGCATCAGAGCCACCACGGCCTCGCGCTGACTGAACCCGATCCATTGCCGTCATCCGCTTCAGCCGCCGTGATCCAAAAACCACTGCCGGTTTGTCCCTCCATCTCGCGGGTCGCTGCGAGCCGCAGGCGTATTGCCTCTAAAATTGCCCCGGCTTCGTTCTGGTTTCCGTCGAGATTGCAGCACCTTCAAACCACTGACCTTCCGTCGTGATGCCCCGGGCTGCCGGTGGTCTTGCTCCAAGCCTATTTCTGCGCCTCCCCTGCCTGGCTTGACGAGTGCATCGAGCCGCCGCTACTGTTGCAGCCTCGCGCCATCACCAAGTCGCCGCCGCGCTCCTCCACGCGCTGCCGCATGCCCGCGATTCTCTGTCGCTGCCGCTTCAAGAGCCACCCGCCGCCCCATGACATTCAAGTCGCCGCTGCCGGGCTGACCAGGCCTCACCTCCTCCCGCACAGGCTCTGCTGCGCCCCGCCATCTGCTCCGGGCCACCTAGCTCCCGTGGCCTTGCGCTTAGCCGCCGGCCTCGACCGCATGAACCGCCCGCACTCGGCTTCCCAATGGTTCCTGAGTCGCCGCAGATGCACCTCGCGGGCCTCGGCCGGATCCCGCGCCCCCGTGTCTCCGCTCTCCGCCTCCCCCGGCCGTTCACCTCCAGGCTACCGAGGCCGCGCTTGGGCTGCCATGGCCGTGCTTGAGCCGGCATGGCTGCGACTTGTGCAGACCAAGACGCCGGGCTCCGCTGTTGCGAGTCGTCGTGCATCACCTCTTGCAGCTTCTGCTACTCTGAATCGTCGTCACGGATGTGCCCGAGTAAACTGCCGTACGCCTCCGGGTGACCTGCCCTGTGCTCCTCTGTCCCCAAACCGTCTTGCCGGGTCAAGATTCAACCTCTCCACGACCACTATCAATGCTTCTGCGACTGACAGTACATTGAACTGCCGGACTGCGTCACCGCAAGCTTCGATTCACGGCTGAACACCCCGACTGGGTTATACTATGTCGCGCTTACTCTCCTATGGCCGAACGTCCCGCACGCATGTGACTGATGCGGCTCTGCCTCCCCCGCTCTCAATTCGAGTGACCCCCGAGGTCTCAATCCGGCACAGCGGTTTCAGTCCGGCCGCAAGTTTCAGTCACCATCCTGAATCGCCTCCATCACCGTTGCTGCCCTGCCGGGTCTGGTTCCACCCTCCCTCGTGATTGCACGACCGCGGCCGCATCCCGCCCGTCGCCGCGCCGGGTCCCCGCAGCCCGGCTGTCGCCTGCATCCCGGCTCCCCACCGCATCACCGCCTGCCGGTTCCGCCTCCGACCCGGCCGTTTGCCGTTTGACCGTCGCATCTCCTCTAACCGTGCATTAGCACCGGGCCGGATTGGGGCGTTGAGCCGGCCTGGCCTCTGCCGCGAACCGCCAAGCCTTATCCTGCGGCCCTCCAGCTCTGTCAGTCTCCTCCGACTCACGCGTGACTTGGCCATCTGCCAGTTCTGTTAATGACGAAAACTGCATTAAAGGGAATTATCCAGTTGGCCTCGCCGAACATCGGCTGGAGTGGACTGAGTTAACTCTGATAACACCTGAATTGAATAATGAGTGTACCGGACAATTCCACGGTCGTCCGACAAAAAAAAAGCCAGGTGATATCCATTTAAGTATATTTTTGGCACATATATTTTTTGTCAAAAATCAATTACTTTGGTCTGTCATATATTTTGTGCAGGACCGTGATTAATTATAAGGGTGGTGCCATGGTGTGCTTATGGAGCATGCATTAGCATCGTCATGCACTGGCATCCGCACTTACTTTCTATTGATTAGGTGTGCACAAGTTGCCACCCGTGCAGCTTGATCTACATCGACTCGCCGGAACTATGTCCACGATTGACTCGCCTGTCCGCATGAGCTATTTTATGGAGTAAAAAGCCAATCACTGCTTGGGTAGCCCGGTTTTTTCTTCCAGCAAATATGAGGCAAGTTATCATCAGTTGTTGTCTGCGTTGGATGGTTCAATGGACATGTGCACCAATCGCTGTCATTACAGTTTGGTTAACTTCAAATACCCAGTTGGAAGGAACCATTGGCCGAGTTGCTGACACGGCTCATACGGGATCATTTATAACCCGTCGCAGTCACCTCAACCTTCTGTGAATTTGCATAATGCTATCAACACCGATGATATATATACCTTCTGTTATGGTCAAGTACGGAGAATCTCAAGACAACTCCTTGAGTCATCTTAAGACTCGTGGGCTATGATGATATGATTCAGCAAGACTTGCCAGTTTTCAGTGAAGTCAAGAACTCTAGGACGTTGGAGGGAAAGATAACCCGGTCCCGGAGGCTACTGCCTTATTGGCGAAAATTTAAAAGTCGTTTGAAGAATCTTCCAGTTCAAAACGAAGAATGTTGGTACAAATTCCGGTTCAAGGGAAATCTGTTCCCCCACAGCTCTGAAGCTCTCAAATCCGGTTTAAGAATCTCCAGTTCAAAAAGGATTAATCTCTCGCAATTTCGAGTTTAAAAGCCGTAAGAAAATTTCTGGCTTAAGAAGAAGGATTCCGGTTTAAAATCCGGCTCAAGGGAAAGTTATCTCCCACAAAGCTTTGAACCTCTCAAATCCGGTTCAAAAATCCCGGTTCAAGAAGAATTTATCTCTTGCAAAAAATTAAAAGTTGCCGAAGAGGACCTGTTGCCATGATGCACGGTTCAAACATGGGTATCCTATCTTATTGGCTTATCATATTATTGGTTACATGGGGGCTTCAGCTTACAAGGCGGAGTTATGTCCATTGATCCGGCTATCACGCCACAACATAGCTTGGGAGCTTCACACCCAAAGGGCCAAAGAGAGTTTCGATGCTATGCACAACTCAAACATAGGCACCTAATGAGCACAGCTCATCACGTTACTTGGGGGCTCCTTGGTCCAATACCAAGAAGTTTGAATGGACCCTTGTAGCTGGGTATCGACCCACGGCTTGGAAGCCTGGTATATTTACCTAAAACCCCGGGTTAACCTGCTTTCATCAAGTAAGACACTCCTATCCAGGTCATCCTGGCACGGCCCTCCGAACGTTTGACAGTTACTCTCCTTGAGACCCTGCACTTGTCAAAGTTAAAATGGTGATTGGTTAGTTGGAGGTCCATCTTAAAAGGCTTTGTTAAATGGTTCAACTCAGTGGCCTGGCAGCCCACAAAAAGCCTTGAATTTGGGCCTGGCAGCCCTCAAAAAGCCTCGACTACACGGTTTTATTTGCCTTTGTCAAGATTTTTTCTCTTTTGATAAATTTTATATTGAACCGGTGTCTATTGACCCGGCATGACTATCAGTCATCAAATTAACCCGGTGTTCATTAACCCGGCTTGACTTTCAACTACAAGTTGTCAGTACATAATCACTTATAATCCAGTGTTTATTGACCCGGCCTGGCTTTGGACTATAAGTCGCTAGCATATATTTGGATTGCGCCATTGGAATTATGCGCTTATAAATCATTGGGTATATTATTCAAATAGCCAAACATGGCTGGATTTCTATTATGGTTATCAATGACCAGTATTATGATCAAGGTTTTCAAAGTCGCTTTAGCGCAATGGCTATCATATTATCAATGGATATGGTTTATTCTACAATTGAAGGAATAGTCCCGAGTTGCTGCAGGCTTACAACCCGGCACTTGGGGGCTACATTATTTAAGTTGAGATTACATCAAATATGCAAGTCTCATGTCGCTGCAAGCATGCACCATGACACTTGGGGGCTAATGCAAAGTCATTCTTTGTTCATCTTATTGAAGACCCGACTCATCACATTATAATGAGCCGGCCCTTGGGGGCTACCAATTGCTCCTGTCAAACAATTCAAGGTATAAAGCTTTTTATTCATTATATTGTAAAGCACAAGGCTCTTAACCTTGTGGACGTGAATTCAAGCCCCGTGATGGGGGTTACATCATATGATGTTATTTTCATTGAAGTATATATCAAAGTCCTAGCTCAATATTATCTGACTGAGCCGGCCCTTGGGGGCTACACCATTGCTGTTCAAAGATTACATGATTATATTTACAAAGTGCCTGCTCATTATTGCATAATGACCCGGCCCTTGGGGGCTACACTGGTTGAAGTTTTTATGAGCATCAGGAAATTACAAGTCCCAGGTTGCTGCAAGGATGACAACCCAGCACTTGGGGCTACATATGTGGAATACTCAATTCTGACTAGTGATTGAGATGAACAACCTGGATTTCTTCAAGATTGTGATATTTATATTGAAGCAAGTCTTAAGATGTTGCTATGCTACCTTCTTAAGACTTGGGGGCTACAAGTGATAGGCATATAAGAGGTATATTTTCAAAGCTGATGTCAACAAACAGTTATGATCTGGTGCCATCAATATTTGTAAACCGGCCAAGTTTTACATTCTTAAACCGGCTGAAGATCAGATGAGTATTTCAAGGACCAATATTGTTTTTAAGCATTGAGAGCTGAATCAAAGGAGTTATTCTTCACAATATATTTTCTATGAGAAACCAGTGTCAGCAAGTTGATTATGAAGCTGGCCTATTAAACCGGATTTTCTATAAGAAGTAAGTGACAAGGACTTAAGGAGGATCATGATCAGTTTAACATGGATAAATCCAAATTAAACTGGGGGCTAATGTCGGGGATATACCCCGCGGTATGGCCCGGCCGGAGTCGTAAACCGGCCGGGACTTGGTAAACCGGCGGATGGTAAACCGGCAGACAGTTAAGACAGATGGCTAAGACACACGGTAAACCGGCAAGTGTTAAACCGGCAAGTGTTAAACCGCCACACAATGTTAAACCGGCAGGTGTTGTTAAACCGGCAGACAATGTTAAACCGACAAGTGTTAAACCGGCACACAATGTTAAACCGGCACACAATGTTAAACCGGCACACAATGTTAAACCGGCAGGTGTGTTAAACCGACAGACAATGTTAAACCGGCAGACAATGTTAAACCGACAGACGTTGAGAAGCCCAGGAAAGGAAGTCAAAATAGTTTAAGTTAAAGTCCGAGTTGGACTCCACATGTAACCCGCCCCTTCAACATATATAAGGAGGGGTAGGGCTCCCCAAAGAGGGACAAGCAAGAAACAATCTCTAGGGCTAGACACAACTAGAGGAGAGCCGGTTTACGGCGACTCCCGCGTGATGATAATGAGATCTAGCCTCAAACAACATGTAGGGTTTTTACCGGATGATGTTTCCCGGGGCCCGAAGCTGTCTAAATCTTTGTCTTGTGTTGCGTCTCTCGATTCCGCTCAAACCCTCTCAAGCTACCACATAGATGCGCGGCCTCACGACTAAGTCCTCACCCTAGGACATCTGACGTGTTAATTCCACGACAGTCACCAAACCATATGTGACGCCCCCGATTCAATCGTACACTAATCATGCACGCAAATGTGTACGATCAAGATCAGGGACTCACGGGAAGATATCACAACACAACTCTAAAAATAAAATAAGTCATATAAGCATCATATTACAAGCCAGGGGCCTCGAGGGCTCAAATACAAGTGATCGACATAAACAAGTCAGCGGAAGCAACAATATCTGAGTACAGACATTAGTTAAACAAGTTTGCCTTAAGAAGGCTAGCACAAACTAGGATACAGATCGAAAGAGGCGCTAGCCTCCTGCCTGGGATCCTCCTAACTACTCCTGGTCGTCGTCAGCGGCCTGCACGTAGTAGGAGGCACCTCCAGAGTAGTAGTCGTCATCGACGGTGGCGTCTGGATCCTGGGCTCCAACGTCTGGTTGCGGCATCCGAGAAGAAGAGGAAAACGGGGGGAAAGAGGGAGCAAAGCAACCGTGAGTACTCATCCAAAGTACTCGCAAGCAAGGAGCTACACTACATATGCATGGGTATATGTGTAAGGAGGCAATATGAGTGGACTGAACTGCAGAATGCCAGAATAAGAGGGGGATAGCTAGTCCTATCGAAGACTACGCTTCTGGCAGCCTTCGTCTTGCAGCATGTAGGAGAGAGTAGATCGAAGTCCTCCAAGTAGCATCGCATAGCATAATCCTACCAGGCGATCCTCCCCTCGTCACCCTATGGAAAAGCGATCACCGGGTTGTCTGTGGAACTTGTCTGGGTGTGTTTTATTAAGCATCCGGTTCTAGTTGTCATACGGTCAAGGTACAACTTCGGGTCGTCCTTTTACTGAGGGACACGGCTATTCGAATAGATAAACTTCCCTGCAGGGGTGCACCACATAACGCAACACGCTCGATCCCATTTGGCCGGACACACTTTCCTGGGTCATGCCCGGCCTCGAAAGATCAACACGTCGCAGCCCCACCTAGGCACAACAGAAAGGTCAGCACGCCAGTCTAAATCCTATGCGCCGCAGGGGTCTGGGCCCATCGCCCATTGCACACCTACATGTTGCGAGGGCGGACGGTGAGCAGACCTAGCAACCTCCATTACAAAGGAAGTTGCATTAACGCAGTCCAACCCGGCGCACGCCGCTCAGTCGCTGACGTCACGAAGGCTTCGGCTGATACCACGACGTCGAGTGCCCATATCTTTCCCGCATAGTTGGTTAGTGCGTATAGGCCAGTGGCCAGACTCAGATCAAATACCAAGATCTCGTTAAGCGTGTTATTATGAAGTAACCGCGGATGCCGACCAGGGCTAGGCCCACCTCTCGCCTAGGTGGTCTCAACATGCCCTGTCGCTCCGCCACAAAGTAACAGTCGGGGGCCATCGGGAACCCAGGCCCACCTCTACAGGGATTGAGCCACCTGTCCTTTCAGCCCCCTTATCTGAATCACTTGCGGGTACTCAACGAGCTGACCCGACTTTAGCCACCATCTGTATAGTATGTATATATGTATAGTATATACCCGTGATCACCTCCCAAGTGATCACGGCCTGATAGTATAGCAAGGCAGACCGACAAGAATGTAGGGCCACAAATGATAAACTAGCATCCACTAAGTATTTAGGATTGCAGGTAAGGTATCAATAGATGTAGCAACAATGTCAGGCTATGCATCAGAATAGGATTAACGAAAAGCAGTAACATGCTACACTACTCTAATGCAAGTAGTATAGAGGAGAATAGGCGATATCTGGTGATCAAGGGGGGGGGGCTTGCCTGGTTGCTCTGGCAAGGAGGGGTCATCTTCGGTGTAGTCAAACACACGGACATCGTCACCGGTCTTAGAGTCTACCGGAAAGAAGTAACGAAGGGGGAACACAATAAATAACAGAGCAATCAAATGTAACACAAAGCAAGACGCGGCAATATGCGGTGCTAGGGGTGACCTAACGTAATGGTAGGTGATATCGGCGAAGGGGGGAAACATCCGGGAAAGTATTCCCGATGTTTCACATTTCGGACAGATGAACCGGAGGTGAAATGTTGCACGTTTTCTATGCTAGGGATGTGTGGCGGGTGAACGGACTGCGTATCCGGATTCCTCTCGTCGTTCTGAGCAACTTTCATGTACAAAGTTTTTTCATCCGAGCTACGGTTTATTTTATATTAATTTTTAAAGCTTTAAATGATTTTCTAAAATTCTGGAGTTAATTTAATTCTGAAATTTATTAAATACTAAATGCTACGGGTACACAGAAGTGTACCCAAAGATATGCCTATTTGACTGACAGGTGGGCCCTGTTGACCGCCTAGTCAACGGTCAACAGTCAACTTGTTGACTGGTCCAACTGTCATGTGGGGGCCACATGTCATAGACTGCTAGTTAAACTATTTAAGTAACTAGATTTATTTAGCTCGGGGACCCATATGTCAGTGGGACAATTTGTTAAATAGAGTTTTAAATGGGTTTAGTTCATCAAATTAAGTAGTGGGGCCTACTGTCAGCGCCTAATTAGTGTTAGGATTAGGGGGCATTAGCACGTAATACAATAGGGGCACCCGGCCTGTATCCAGCGGCAGCAGCAACCAAAAGCAGCTAGCAGGGGGGCGGCAGCAGGACGCATGGGGAGTGGAGGCCGGCAGTGGGCGCGGGGTGTGGTGGCCGGCGGTGGGCGGGTCACCGCCGACGAGCAAGCGGCAGGCGGCGGAGATGGGCGGAGCGGCCGCGGTCGGCCCGAGCAATGGCGAGACACAGTCGCTGCTGCGAACGGGGCGAAGGCCACGGCGGCAACAGCCACAGCGGCCGGTGCGGGTCTGTAGTCGCGCTTGGCCGAGGTAGTTGACGCAGCAGTAGGGGGGCAACGATGCGAGCGGGGGCAGCGGTCCGCGCGTGTGGGCACGACTTCGGTCGACAGGGGGCGGGCCTGGCAAGGCGAAGGCGCACACGAGCAAGGCAACAATAGCAGGAGCAACAGCGACGCGGGGCGCGCTCATACGGCGACAAATCCGAGGGGGGAAAGGGGGAACGGGTGCGGCTCACCGAGGGGAAGGCGGTGGCGAGCTCGGGGTGGTTCGGGGAGGACCGGAGGTAGCAGATCGACGAGGCGGAGCAGACGTCCCTGGTCGAAGAGGAGGGGTCCATGGCGGCGGCTCCGGGGCACTCCAGCTCGAGCCGGTTGCCGTGGAGGTAGAGGACGTCGAGGCGCAACTCCTGGGTGCCTTCGGGCACGACGGGGTGGTGCCGGAGCGTGTCAACGATGAGGCGGCGTTGACGGCTGCGTACGGGTGCCTCTCCAGATCAGGGAGGAGAGGGAAGGGGAAGAAGTGGATAGGATAGGGTTCGACAGCGGCGTCGGGTACGGTCTTATCCCCCGCTGGGAGACGGTGGGGAGGCGCGGGATGGCCGCCTCGTGGCTAATCCATCTATGGACGACACACGGTCGTCCACCGCGCTCGGTGAACAGAGAACGAAGAAGACAGAGGGGAGGAGTTGGGCTATGCCGGTCCGGTGGGCTAGGCTAGCAACTGTTCATATACTGGGCTAAAGTGCATAGTAGTTAGGTTCCTTCTTTTGTTTTTGTTTGATTTTGTTTATTTTCCTTTTACGGTTTTTATTTTATTTCCCAACTTATTTTTGTTTGTAAAATATATAGTGAACACCCAATTTTGCATTACCAAATATACCTCTGCCACAATAACTTTGGCACCTAATTAAGATAGTTTCATAATTATCTATTATGTTAAAAGTACTTAAATAACAGTTTTTGCTATTGTTTTATTCCTTTTAGAGTATTTAAACATTTTATAAAAGTGTGGTTTCTCCTCCATTATTACCTATGCATTATCTGGCTCTCTCCAAACATTTTAGTTTTAACATTTGAAAACTTTTTTTGTTTGCTTGATTTTTAATTTGAGTTCGAACTAACGCGAGATTAGCAAGAGTAATCAATGTGACATGGCATCATTAGCAGAGGTTCACTGTAGCTTAAATATCCGGGCATCACAATTCTCCTCCACTACAAGAAATCTCGTCCCGAGATTTAATAGGGAAGTAAGGGGGGGAAAGTGTTGGTAGCGAAAACCTAACGAGTCTTCTCGCTCTTGGCTGCCCTTTCGAAGAGGTTGATCCCTTTCATTGATGTCTTCATTTCTCTACTTCAAGTCACCATGATCAAGTCGTCATCCTTTCTTCGGGATCTCCATCATCCTACGAACGCGACCAAGGGGGGCGGGGAAACTCCGGAAGAACGCATCTCCATAAAGTTGGGCATCTGACGGTGAACTCAATGGGAAATACACGAGGTACCCCACGAGTTGTATTTCAGTGAATTCGTTGAGTGCAATATACGATGGTACCAGAGTTTCAAACGGATAGGCAATCATTCGATGACTAGACAGAAGCTGGAATGGGGGTTTGAACAACGAGAATAACATGGTGTTTTATTCCAGGATGAATAATGGTATAGAATTTAGCTCATGAATCACATACGAAACCCGGTGCATAGGATACATTAGAATCCGGGTTGTAAAGAAGAGTGAGGTTTCGATCCAGTGGACCTGTGGGTTATGGGCCCACCATGTGGGTTGAAAGTAGGAAGGGTGGTGACATCTTGCACAGCCGAGATAGGGAGGCATGTCAGTGAATAGCTTGTCAGCTATGCCAGCAACAATGTCGGTACCAAGGACGGGGAACGAAGAGAGCAATTTTCCTGCTCGTTGAACGAGGCGAACGAATTGGCAAATTTCTCACCCATTGGTGGTTAACGGAATGTCATCAACAATTGTAACAGGGTTACACAGGATGGTACACCGAGGTATTTACATAAGCCAAAAAATATTACTGCTTAGATCATATAGATCACAAGAAAGGTTAAACAAAACAATGGAAAGGAAAATGTGATCATCAGATTAAACAGAACAATGAAAAGGAAAATGTGTTTAAACACATAATTCAAGGGTATATCCTTCCCAAGGACAAGCAGAGCATGATATCCATGATAGGATATAAAGTAGAAAACACTTTAGGTAAGGGGAGAGAAATTTCATGACATTACCCATACAACGGTGTTTGGATAATTGACCAAGAAACATTTAGCATTGTGCTTCAAATGTTCTTATTGAAAATCAGAGTACCACAGACATGCTTCGAGATGGCATTGACAAGGTCTTCAAGCAAAGGTCAGACCTTGGATACACGAAGGATTCATCAGGAACAATCTTGTAGAATAAGTCTTATCATTTCCTCATGGAAGAATGGATAACATTGCGAAAAGGAAACTATAGCAATAGGGCCTCTGGCCAGATGTGCTAGGCATGACACCACCCTACCAGGTCATATAAAGACAATTGTCATTATTCTTGGAAATATGTTCCAACCATCATATCTGACTGAGATTCAGATCTGATTGGTGTCAGGAAACCTTAGACTCGGGATGCCTGAGAAGAAAAGGTGCGACACAATTTGATGAGATGACATTGTAAGATTCTCGGGAAATGAACTAAGGAAGCGAGTTCTGAAACAAGAGTTCATCATTAAACCAAGGAGAGGATGAGGGGGTGGCTGCTGGACTCAGCGACAATTCCTCGAGATTTCCAAAAGATGGATTCCCACAATCATGTGAAGGAGATAACATTTTTCAGATCAAATGACATAATGAGGTATGCTCGAGGAAAACATACACAATTAAACATTAGTTGAAAGGTGTGCCCGAAATATGGGTTGGGTTGCATGACCAATGTCAGAATGGTGATTCAATAAACAATAGTCCAAGAATGAACAGCCGACCATTAACTTCAAAGCAATAGGGTTGCTAGAAGGGCAGAATTCAAACAGCACCGTTCACTTGTTGGTACACCGGTTGGAATCAACACGAGGACCAAGAAAGAATGGTGATGGTGGGAAGCATCACTGTATCACAAATTCTTAAGAGATGGTGTAATTCTCGCAACTTTGATGACATAAGAGACGGTAATGTTCCAAGTAAAGAAGAACAATTGCTGGATGGCAGGGAACTCAAGGTACAACACCAAACACGAACAAGCTGTGTTGGTGGGAAGGCAATAAAGTGGTTGATGATAATAAAATTCATCGAGGGCAAGGATGGTATTTCTCATCATGAATTCAATTGATATCCTAGAAGAGCTCAAAATGTTGATAATGATCACGACACAATTGTCGAGAGATTTCATGAAGGTGTAATCGATCGGCGATCACATCAAGTCAAAGGAATGATGAAGCGAAAGGTTATTGGAGCCACGGGTACGTCACAAACTCTAAACCAAGTTTGATGTTCAAGGCGAAATGACATGATGAGGAAAATCGACGTAAGCTCAGCTCATCGTCGAAAATTGTGCTCCAAGAAGAAGGACCAGGTAGCACAGTTAAAATCAACACGAATAGATATAGCAGAGAAGGCTAGGAATGACATGATAGGGTACAAACTCATACTTAAAGAAGATTACTGAAGAGTTGTTGAACCATAGTGCGGACTCGGTTCAGTTATCGGTGTCTTTTGAGTGTTTAATAACTCAGACCCCGTGAAAAATTGGAATCCGTGAGAATGTAGTACTTGATGAAGAACTCAAAAGAGGTTATGCAATTCCATAATAATCTCGAGATACCAGGGGGTAATACTCGACGACAGATCAAAGTAGAGGTTGGACTGGGGTATTGCTCTGCAGAAGACAAGTGCTTAAACTTGCACGAGAAATGGTATTTAAAGGAGAACATGGTCGGAACCACGATTGAAAAAGGCCATCTCCCAAATATAAGATGAACTTATACCAAGGGAATAATTAATTTTAAAAGAAGCTTCGGTGAGAAGATCTACATCGTGTCTATGGGCATGAACACAAAGTTCAAGGTCGACTCCCACTTCTCCAATGCATAACCTTTCATTTACTTCTCGCGTTCGATGAAGTTATAGTGTTGAAATTTTATCTTGGTAAAATACCAGAAGAGTATGACTCGTGAAAACTTTTGAGTTTGCACATATTAAGGAAGCCATAGGTTCAAGCCGTCGGGGCTTCTTAGAACATATACCACGAACTTCAGGAGTAAATAACACAAGCTCAAAATTAGAGCATGGTTGACAAAGCAAAGGATACAATTTACCAAAGGCATTATATATCCTAGGAAAGGCTCAAGGTTATTGAATATGAAGGACACTGTCGAATAACAATCCAACAAAAGACTTGATGGTCCACAAAGGATCTGATGTGAGTATTGGTACTCAACCAGAAGAGGAAAGAATGCAAGTGCAACGGTTATGGAATCATCTGAATAATTCAAAGCTTAAATGCAAAGGAATTATGATTCCAAATCGAAGGATCGGAAGCAGACGCTCTGATTAAGGATGGATAAGCTGAATAGACTTAGGGCTACAATCAACGACAATTTGATTGGTCGATAAACAGATCATGTTCAAAGACATCTGAGCCAGAAAGATAATTTTAAAAGAATCAACCGATAATTGCGTGCATTCGCACTCATGTTGAATCAATAGGATTCAAAATGACTAAGACAAGGGATGTTATCAAGGACTATTAGTCATATGGAATTAACCATAATGCAAGCAAGCAAGAGTTTCAAGAGTAACAGGCTGCTGAGAATTTTCAAAAATCAAATAGTATTTCGAAGACTTTAGTGAAGCACATAAACAACTGGGAATGAGCGGATACTCGGTAAATGCGAGGAATTATCCGTAGGGGTATTCATGTGGCAAGGAACTGCAAGGCAGTAGGCTCAAAGTATTTTTGGAACAATGGAGAGAATTTCGGGGTATCTTGTAACAAGATCAACTGGGAATAAAAGTAGGACCAACAAGTGCATGTAATTATCCATAGAGATATTTCGATGGTAGGGAATTGAAAAGGAAACGGGCACAAAGTCTCGACAGAACATCAGAGAGTATCTTCAAAATCCTTC
The DNA here is from genome assembly GCF_002162155.2 of Triticum dicoccoides. NCBI lineage: Eukaryota > Viridiplantae > Streptophyta > Magnoliopsida > Poales > Poaceae > Triticum > Triticum dicoccoides. The sequence goes on along the minus strand of NC_041393.1, from coordinate 214,609,092 downwards.
GGTGCACCAAGTAATCATCTGGGGTAAGGGGCTCTCCGGGTGGAAGTACTTACGAGAACCTAGAGTTGGCGTTAGTAAAATCATTTAACCCAGATAGAGGAGAGATTAGAGTCCCAGAGTATAGGTCGAGGAATAAAAGATCCTAATACCACCCAATGGCGACGTGGGTCCGTAAGACACACAGCCATGTTAGTAATTTTTTTTTTGCAATGACTAGACTCAACTTCGGCCAAGGAGTTTGGAAGGGGAATTCCTACAGGCAGTCGGCTCTGATAACAACTTGTGACGCCCCCGATTCAATCATACACTAATCATGCACACAAATGTGTACGATCAACATCAGGGACTCACGGGAAGATATCACAACACAACTCTAAAAATAAAATAAGTCATATAAGCATCATATTACAAGCCAGGGGCCTCGAGGGCTCGAATACAAGTGCTCGACATAAACAAGTCAACGGAAGCAACAATATCTGAGTATAGACATTAGTTAAACAAGTTTGCCTTAAGAAGGCTAGCACAAACTGGGATACAGATTGAAAGAGGCGCAGGCCTCCTGCCTGGGATCCTCCTAAGTACTCCTGGTCGTCGTCAGCGGCCTGCACGTAGTAGTAGGCACCTCCAAAGTAGTAGTCGTCATCGACGGTGGCGTTTGGATCCTGGGCTCCAACGTCTGGTTGCGGCATCTGAGAAGAAGAGGAAAACGGGGGAAAAGAGGGAGCAAAGCAACCGTGAGTACTCATCCAAAGTACTCGCAAGCAAGGAGCTACACTACATATGCATGGGTATATGTGTAAGGAGGCAATATGAGTGGACTGAACTGTAGAATGCCAGAATAAGAGGGGGATAGCTAGTCCTATCGAAGACTACGCTTCTGGCAGCCTTCGTCTTGCAGCATGTAGAAGAGAGTAGATTGAAGTCCTCCAAGTAGCATCGCATAGCATAATCCTACCCGGCGATCCTCCCCTCGTCGCCCTGTGGAAAAGCGATCACCGGGTTGTCTGTGGAACTTGTCTGGGTGTGTTTTATTAAGCATCCGGTTATAGTTGTCATACGGTCAAGGTACAACTCCGGGTCGTCCTTTTACCGAGGGACACGGCTATTCGAATAGATAAACTTCCCTGCAGGGGTGCACCACATAACCGAACACGCTCGATCCCATTTGGCCGGACACACTTTCCTGGGTCATGCCGGCCTCGGAAGATCAACACGTCGCAGCCCCACCTAGGCACAACAGAGAGGTCAGCATGCCGGTCTAAATCCTATGCGCGCAGGGGTCTGGGCCCATCGCCCATTGCACACCTGCACGTTGCGAGGGCGGCCGGTGAGCAGACCTAGCAACCTCCATTACAAAGGAAGTTGCGTTAACGCAGTCCAACCCGGCGCGCGCCGCTCAGTCGCGGATGTCACGAAGGCTTCGGCTGATACCACGACGTCGAGTGCCCATATCTTTCCCGCATAGTTGGTTAGTGCGTATAGGCCAGTGGCCAGACTCGGATCAAATACCAAGATCTCGTTAAGCGTGTTATTATGAAGTAACCGCGGATGCCGACCAGGGCTAGGCCCACCTCTCGCCTAGGTGGTCTCAACATGCCCTGTCGCTCCGCCACAAAGTAACAGTCGGGGGCCATCGGGAACCCAGGCCCACCTCTACAGGGATGGAGCCACCTGTCCTGTAGATATATCAGAATAGGATTAACGGAAAGCAGTAACATGCTACACTACTCTAATGCAAGTAGTATAGAGGAGAATAGGCGATATCTGGTGTTCAAGGGGGGGGCTTGCCTGGTTGCTCTGGCAAGGAGGGGTCATCTTCGGTGTAGTCAAACACACGGACATCGGCACCGGTCTCAGAGTCTACCGAAAAGAAGTAACGAAGGGGGAACACAATAAATAACAGAGCAATCAAATGTAACACAAAGCAAGACGCGGCAATATGCGGTGCTAGGGGTGACCTAACGTAGTGGTAGGTGATATCGGCGAAGGGGGGAAACATCCGGGAAAGTATTCCCGGTGTTTCGCATTTTCGGACAGATGAGCCAGAGGTGAAATGTTGCAGGCTTGCTATGCTAGGGATGTGTGACGGGCGAACGGACTGCGTATCCGGATTCCTCTTGTCGTTCTGAGCAACTTTCATGTACAAAGTTTTTTCATCCGAGCTACGGTTTATTTTATATTAATTTTTAAAGCTTTAAATGATTTTCTAAAATTCTGAAGTTAATTTAGTTCTGAAATATATTAAATACTAAATGCTACGGGTACACATAAGTGTACCCAAAGATATTCCTATTTGACTGACAGGTGGGCCCTGTTGACCGCCTAGTCAACGGTCAACAGTCAACTTGTTGACTGGTCCAACTGTCATGTAGGGGCCACATGTCATAGACCGCTAGTTAAACTATTTAAGTAACTAGATTTATTTAGCACGGGGACCCATATGTCAGTGGGACAATTTGTTAAATTGTGTTTTAAATGGGTTTAGTTAATCTAATTAAGTAGTGGGGCCTACTATCAGCGCCTAATTAGTGTTACGATTAGGGGGCATTAGCACGTAATACAACAGGGGCACCCGGCCTGTATCGAGCGGCAGCAGCAGCCAAAAGCAGCTAGCAGGGGGGCGGCAGCAGGCCGCATGGGGAGTGGAGGCCGGCAGTGGGCGCGGGGTGTGGTGGCCGGCGGTGGGCGGGTCACCGCCGACGAGCGAGCGGCAGGCGGCGGAGATGGGCGGAGCGGGCGCGGTCGGCCCGAGGAATGGCGAGACACAGCCGCTGCTGCGAACGGGGCGGAGTCCACGGCGGCAACAGCCGCAGCGGCCGGTGCGGGTCTGTAGTCGCGCTTGGCCGAGGTAGTTGACGCAGCGGTAGGTGGCAACGATGCGAGCGGGGGCAGCAGTCCGCGCGTGTGGGCACGACTTCGGTCGACAGGGGGCGGGCCTGGCAAGGCGAAGGCGCACACGAGCAAGGCGACAATAGCAGGAGCAACAGCGACGCGGGGCGCGCTCATACGGCGACAAATCCGAGGGGGGAAAGGGGGAATGGGTGCGGCTCACCGAGGGGAAGGCGGTGGCGAGCTCGGGGTGGTTCGGGGAGGACCGGAGGTAGCAGATCGACGAGGCGGAGCAGACATCCCTGGTCGAAGAGGAGGGGTCCATGGCTGCGGCTCCGGGGCACTCCAGCTCGAGCCGGTTGCCGTGGAGGTAGAGGACGTAGAGGCGCAGCTCCTGGGTGCCTTCGGGCGCGACGGGGTGGTGCCGGAGCGTGTCAACGATGAGGCGGCGTTGACGGCTGCGTACGGGTGCCTCTCCAGATCGGGGAGGAGAGGGAAGGGGAAGAAGTGGATAGGATAGGGTTCGACAGCGGCGTCGGGTTCGGTCTTATCCCCCGCTGGGAGACGGTGGGGAGGCGCGGGATGGCCGCCTCGTGGCTAATCCATCTATGGACGACACACGGTCGTCCACCGCGGTGGGTGAACAGAGAACGAAGAAGACAGAGGGGAGGAGTTGGGCTATGCCGGTCCGGTGGGCTAGGCTAGCAACTGTTCATATACTGGGCTAAAGTGCATAGTAGTTAGGTTCCTTCTTTTGTTTTTGTTTGATTTTGTTTATTTTCCTTTTACGGTTTTTATTTTATTTCCCAACTTATTTTTGTTTGTAAAATATATAGTGAACACCCAATTTTGCATTACCAAATATACCTCTGCCACAATAACTTTGGCACCTAATTAAGATAGTTTCATAATTATTTATTATTTTAAAAGTATTTAAATAACAGTTTTTGCTATTGTTTTATTCCTTTTAGAGTATTTAAACATTTTATAAAAGTGTGGTTTCTCCTCCATAATTACCTATGCATTATTTGGCTCTCTCCAAACATTTTAGTTTTAACATTTGAAAACTTTTATTGTTTGCTTGATTTTGAATTTGAATTCGAACTAGTTTCGAACTAACGCGAGATTAGCAACAGTAATCGATGTGACATGGCATCATTAGCAGAGGTTCACTGTAGCTTAAATATCCGGGCGTCACACCATATAACTCATATAACACTATATCGTTAACGAACGTTAAGTGTGCGGACCCTACGGGTTCGAGAACTATGTAGACATGACCGAGACACCTCTCCGGTCAATAACCAATAGTGGAACCTAGATGACCATATTGGTTCCTATATATTCTACGAAGATCTTTATCGGTCGAACCTTATGACAACATACGTAATTCCCTTTATCTATTGGTATGTTACCTGCCCAAGATTCAATCGTCGGTATCTTCATACCTAGTTCAATCTCGTTACCGACAAGTCTGTTTACTCGTTCCGTAATACATCACCTCGTAACTAACTCCTTAGTCACTTTGCTTGCAAGCTTCTTATGATGTGTATTACCGAGAGGACCCAGAGGTACCTCTCCGATACATGGAGTGATAAATCCTAATCTGGATCCATGCCAACTTAACAAACACCTTCAGAGATACCTGCAGAGCATCTTTATGATCACCTAGTTACGTTGTGACGTTTCATAGCACACAAAGTATTCCTCCGGTATCCGAGAGTTGCGTGATCTCATAGTCGAATGAATATGTATTTGACATTAAGAAAGCAATAGCAATAAATTGAACGATCATATGCTAAGCTAACAGATCGGTCTTGTCCATCACATCATTCTCCTAATGATGTGATCGCGTTATCAAGTGACAACACATGTCTATGGTTAGGAAACCTTAACCATCTTTGATCAACAAGCTAGTCTAGTAGAGGCTTACTAGGGACACGGTATTTGTTTATATATCCACACATGTATTTATGTTTCCAATCGATACAATTCCAGCATGAATAATAAACCTTTATCATGAATAAGAAAATATAAAATAACAACTTTATTACTGCCTCTGGGGCATATTTCCTTCAGTCTCCCACTTACACTAGAGTCAATAATCTAGATTACATTGTAATGAATCTAACACCCATGGAGTCTTGGTGCTTTATCATGAATAAGAAAATATAAAATAACAACTTTATTACTGCCTCTGGGGCATATTTCCTTCAGTCTCCCACTTACACTAGAGTCAATAATCTAGATTACATTGTAATGAATCTAACACCCATGGAGTCTTGGTGTTGATAATGTTTTGCTCGCGGAAGAGGCTTAGTCAACAGGTGTGCTACATTCAGATCCATATGTATTTTGCAAATCTCTATGTCTCCATCCTTGACCTTTTCACGAATGGAGTTAAAGCGTCTCTTGATGTGTTTGATTCTCTTGTGAAACCTGAATTCCTTCACCAAGGCTATTGCTCCAGTGTTGTCACAAAAGATTTTCATTGGACCCGATGCACTGGGTATTACACCCAAATCAGATATGAACTCCTTCATCCAGACTCCTTCATGTGATGCTTCCGGAGCAGTTATGTACCCCGCTTCACATGTAGATCCCACCACGACGCTCTGCTTGTAACTGCACCAACTGACCGCTCAACCATTCAATACAAATACGTCTGGTTTGTGACTTAGAGTCGTCGGGATCAGTGTCGAAGCAAGCATTGACGTAACCATTTACGACGAGTTCTTTGTCACCTCCATAAATGAGAAACATATCCTTGGTCCTTTTTAGGTACTTCAAGATGTTCTTGACCATTGTCTAGTGATCCACTCCTGGATTACTTTGGTACCTCCCTACCAAACTTATGGCATGGCACACATCAGGTCTGATACACATCATCATACATGATAGAACCTATGGCTGAGGCATACGAAATGACTTTCATTTTCTCTCTGTCTTCTGCAGTGCTCGGGCTTTAGTCTGACTCAATTTCACACCTTGTAACATAGGCAAGAACCCTTTCTTTGACTGATCCATTTTGAAATTCTTCCAAACTTTGTCAAGGTATGTGTTTTGAGAAAGTCCTATTAAGCGTCTCGATCTATCCCTATAGATCTTGATGCCCAATATATAAGCAGCTTCACCGAGGTCTTTCATTGAAAAATTCTTATTCAAGTATCCTTTTATGTTATCCAGAAATTATATATCATTTCCAATAAACAATATGTCATCCACATATAATATCAGAAATGCTACACAGCTCCCACTCACTTTCTTGTAAATACAGACTTCACAAACTCTAAACCAAGTCAAAGGAATGATGAAGCGAAAGGTTATTGGAGCCACGGGTACGTCACAAACTCTAAACCAAGTTTGATGTTCAAGGCGAAATGACATGATGAGGAAAATCGACGTAAGCTCAGCTCATCGTCGAAAATTGTGCTCCAAGAAGAAGGACCAGGTAGCACAGTTAAAATCAACACGAATAGATATAGCAGAGAAGGCTAGGAATGACATGATAGGGTACAAACTCATACTTAAAGAAGATTACTGAAGAGTTGTTGAACCATAGTGCGGACTCGGTTCAGTTATCGGTGTCTTTTGAGTGTTTAATAACTCAGACCCCGTGAAAAATTGGAATCCGTGAGAATGTAGTACTTGATGAAGAACTCAAAAGAGGTTATGCAATTCCATAATAATCTCGAGATACCAGGGGGTAATACTCGACGACAGATCAAAGTAGAGGTTGGACTGGGGTATTGCTCTGCAGAAGACAAGTGCTTAAACTTGCACGAGAAATGGTATTTAAAGGAGAACATGGTCGGAACCACGATTGAAAAAGGCCATCTCCCAAATATAAGATGAACTTATACCAAGGGAATAATTAATTTTAAAAGAAGCTTCGGTGAGAAGATCTACATCGTGTCTATGGGCATGAACACAAAGTTCAAGGTCGACTCCCACTTCTCCAATGCATAACCTTTCATTTACTTCTCGCGTTCGATGAAGTTATAGTGTTGAAATTTTATCTTGGTAAAATACCAGAAGAGTATGACTCGTGAAAACTTTTGAGTTTGCACATATTAAGGAAGCCATAGGTTCAAGCCGTCGGGGCTTCTTAGAACATATACCACGAACTTCAGGAGTAAATAACACAAGCTCAAAATTAGAGCATGGTTGACAAAGCAAAGGATACAATTTACCAAAGGCATTATATATCCTAGGAAAGGCTCAAGGTTATTGAATATGAAGGACACTGTCGAATAACAATCCAACAAAAGACTTGATGGTCCACAAAGGATCTGATGTGAGTATTGGTACTCAACCAGAAGAGGAAAGAATGCAAGTGCAATGGTTATGGAATCATCTGAATAATTCAAAGCTTAAATGCAAAGGAATTATGATTCCAAATCGAAGGATCGGAAGCAGACGCTCTGATTAAGGATGGATAAGCTGAATAGACTTAGGGCTACAATCAACGACAATTTGATTGGTCGATAAACAGATCATGTTCAAAGACATCTGAGCCAGAAAGATAATTTTAAAAGAATCAACCGATAATTGCGTGCATTCGCACTCATGTTGAATCAATAGGATTCAAAATGACTAAGACAAGGGATGTTATCAAGGACTATTAGTCATATGGAATTAACCATAATGCAAGCAAGCAAGAGTTTCAAGAGTAACAGGCTGCTGAGAATTTTCAAAAATCAAATAGTATTTCGAAGACTTTAGTGAAGCACATAAACAACTGGGAATGAGCGGATACTCGGTAAATGCGAGGAATTATCCGTAGGGGTATTCATGTGGCAAGGAACTGCAAGGCAGTAGGCTCAAAGTATTTTTGGAACAATGGAGAGAATTTCGGGGTATCTTGTAACAAGATCAACTGGGAATAAAAGTAGGACCAACAAGTGCATGTAATTATCCATAGAGATATTTCGATGGTAGGGAATTGAAAAGGAAACGGGCACAAAGTCTCGACAGAACATCAGAGAGTATCTTCAAAATCCTTCGGTGCACCAAGTAATCATCTGGGGTAAGGGGCTCTCCGGGTGGAAGTACTTACGAGAACCTAGAGTTGGCGTTAGTAAAATCATTTAACCCAGATAGAGGAGAGATTAGAGTCCCAGAGTATAGGTCGAGGAATAAAAGATCCTAATACCACCCAATGGCGACGTGGGTCCGTAAGACACACAGCCATGTTAGTAATTTTTTTTTTGCAATGACTAGACTCAACTTCGGCCAAGGAGTTTGGAAGGGGAATTCCTACAGGCAGTCGGCTCTGATAACAACTTGTGACGCCCCCGATTCAATCATACACTAATCATGCACACAAATGTGTACGATCAACATCAGGGACTCACGGGAAGATATCACAACACAACTCTAAAAATAAAATAAGTCATATAAGCATCATATTACAAGCCAGGGGCCTCGAGGGCTCGAATACAAGTGCTCGACATAAACAAGTCAACGGAAGCAACAATATCTGAGTATAGACATTAGTTAAACAAGTTTGCCTTAAGAAGGCTAGCACAAACTGGGATACAGATTGAAAGAGGCGCAGGCCTCCTGCCTGGGATCCTCCTAAGTACTCCTGGTCGTCGTCAGCGGCCTGCACGTAGTAGTAGGCACCTCCAAAGTAGTAGTCGTCATCGACGGTGGCGTTTGGATCCTGGGCTCCAACGTCTGGTTGCGGCATCTGAGAAGAAGAGGAAAACGGGGGAAAAGAGGGAGCAAAGCAACCGTGAGTACTCATCCAAAGTACTCGCAAGCAAGGAGCTACACTACATATGCATGGGTATATGTGTAAGGAGGCAATATGAGTGGACTGAACTGTAGAATGCCAGAATAAGAGGGGGATAGCTAGTCCTATCGAAGACTACGCTTCTGGCAGCCTTCGTCTTGCAGCATGTAGAAGAGAGTAGATTGAAGTCCTCCAAGTAGCATCGCATAGCATAATCCTACCCGGCGATCCTCCCCTCGTCGCCCTGTGGAAAAGCGATCACCGGGTTGTCTGTGGAACTTGTCTGGGTGTGTTTTATTAAGCATCCGGTTATAGTTGTCATACGGTCAAGGTACAACTCCGGGTCGTCCTTTTACCGAGGGACACGGCTATTCGAATAGATAAACTTCCCTGCAGGGGTGCACCACATAACCGAACACGCTCGATCCCATTTGGCCGGACACACTTTCCTGGGTCATGCCGGCCTCGGAAGATCAACACGTCGCAGCCCCACCTAGGCACAACAGAGAGGTCAGCATGCCGGTCTAAATCCTATGCGCGCAGGGGTCTGGGCCCATCGCCCATTGCACACCTGCACGTTGCGAGGGCGGCCGGTGAGCAGACCTAGCAACCTCCATTACAAAGGAAGTTGCGTTAACGCAGTCCAACCCGGCGCGCGCCGCTCAGTCGCGGATGTCACGAAGGCTTCGGCTGATACCACGACGTCGAGTGCCCATATCTTTCCCGCATAGTTGGTTAGTGCGTATAGGCCAGTGGCCAGACTCGGATCAAATACCAAGATCTCGTTAAGCGTGTTATTATGAAGTAACCGCGGATGCCGACCAGGGCTAGGCCCACCTCTCGCCTAGGTGGTCTCAACATGCCCTGTCGCTCCGCCACAAAGTAACAGTCGGGGGCCATCGGGAACCCAGGCCCACCTCTACAGGGATGGAGCCACCTGTCCTGTAGATATATCAGAATAGGATTAACGGAAAGCAGTAACATGCTACACTACTCTAATGCAAGTAGTATAGAGGAGAATAGGCGATATCTGGTGTTCAAGGGGGGGCTTGCCTGGTTGCTCTGGCAAGGAGGGGTCATCTTCGGTGTAGTCAAACACACGGACATCGGCACCGGTCTCAGAGTCTACCGAAAAGAAGTAACGAAGGGGGAACACAATAAATAACAGAGCAATCAAATGTAACACAAAGCAAGACGCGGCAATATGCGGTGCTAGGGGTGACCTAACGTAGTGGTAGGTGATATCGGCGAAGGGGGGAAACATCCGGGAAAGTATTCCCGGTGTTTCGCATTTTCGGACAGATGAGCCAGAGGTGAAATGTTGCAGGCTTGCTATGCTAGGGATGTGTGACGGGCGAACGGACTGCGTATCCGGATTCCTCTTGTCGTTCTGAGCAACTTTCATGTACAAAGTTTTTTCATCCGAGCTACGGTTTATTTTATATTAATTTTTAAAGCTTTAAATGATTTTCTAAAATTCTGAAGTTAATTTAGTTCTGAAATATATTAAATACTAAATGCTACGGGTACACATAAGTGTACCCAAAGATATTCCTATTTGACTGACAGGTGGGCCCTGTTGACCGCCTAGTCAACGGTCAACAGTCAACTTGTTGACTGGTCCAACTGTCATGTAGGGGCCACATGTCATAGACCGCTAGTTAAACTATTTAAGTAACTAGATTTATTTAGCACGGGGACCCATATGTCAGTGGGACAATTTGTTAAATTGTGTTTTAAATGGGTTTAGTTAATCTAATTAAGTAGTGGGGCCTACTATCAGCGCCTAATTAGTGTTACGATTAGGGGGCATTAGCACGTAATACAACAGGGGCACCCGGCCTGTATCGAGCGGCAGCAGCAGCCAAAAGCAGCTAGCAGGGGGGCGGCAGCAGGCCGCATGGGGAGTGGAGGCCGGCAGTGGGCGCGGGGTGTGGTGGCCGGCGGTGGGCGGGTCACCGCCGACGAGCGAGCGGCAGGCGGCGGAGATGGGCGGAGCGGGCGCGGTCGGCCCGAGGAATGGCGAGACACAGCCGCTGCTGCGAACGGGGCGGAGTCCACGGCGGCAACAGCCGCAGCGGCCGGTGCGGGTCTGTAGTCGCGCTTGGCCGAGGTAGTTGACGCAGCGGTAGGTGGCAACGATGCGAGCGGGGGCAGCAGTCCGCGCGTGTGGGCACGACTTCGGTCGACAGGGGGCGGGCCTGGCAAGGCGAAGGCGCACACGAGCAAGGCGACAATAGCAGGAGCAACAGCGACGCGGGGCGCGCTCATACGGCGACAAATCCGAGGGGGGAAAGGGGGAATGGGTGCGGCTCACCGAGGGGAAGGCGGTGGCGAGCTCGGGGTGGTTCGGGGAGGACCGGAGGTAGCAGATCGACGAGGCGGAGCAGACATCCCTGGTCGAAGAGGAGGGGTCCATGGCTGCGGCTCCGGGGCACTCCAGCTCGAGCCGGTTGCCGTGGAGGTAGAGGACGTCGAGGCGCAGCTCCTGGGTGCCTTCGGGCGCGACGGGGTGGTGCCGGAGCGTGTCAACGATGAGGCGGCGTTGACGGCTGCGTACGGGTGCCTCTCCAGATCGGGGAGGAGAGGGAAGGGGAAGAAGTGGATAGGATAGGGTTCGACAGCGGCGTCGGGTTCGGTCTTATCCCCCGCTGGGAGACGGTGGGGAGGCGCGGGATGGCCGCCTCGTGGCTAATCCATCTATGGACGACACACGGTCGTCCACCGCGGTGGGTGAACAGAGAACGAAGAAGACAGAGGGGAGGAGTTGGGCTATGCCGGTCCGGTGGGCTAGGCTAGCAACTGTTCATATACTGGGCTAAAGTGCATAGTAGTTAGGTTCCTTCTTTTGTTTTTGTTTGATTTTGTTTATTTTCCTTTTACGGTTTTTATTTTATTTCCCAACTTATTTTTGTTTGTAAAATATATAGTGAACACCCAATTTTGCATTACCAAATATACCTCTGCCACAATAACTTTGGCACCTAATTAAGATAGTTTCATAATTATTTATTATTTTAAAAGTATTTAAATAACAGTTTTTGCTATTGTTTTATTCCTTTTAGAGTATTTAAACATTTTATAAAAGTGTGGTTTCTCCTCCATAATTACCTATGCATTATTTGGCTCTCTCCAAACATTTTAGTTTTAACATTTGAAAACTTTTATTGTTTGCTTGATTTTGAATTTGAATTCGAACTAGTTTCGAACTAACGCGAGATTAGCAACAGTAATCGATGTGACATGGCATCATTAGCAGAGGTTCACTGTAGCTTAAATATCCGGGCGTCACACCATATAACTCATATAACACTATATCGTTAACGAACGTTAAGTGTGCGGACCCTACGGGTTCGAGAACTATGTAGACATGACCGAGACACCTCTCCGGTCAATAACCAATAGTGGAACCTAGATGACCATATTGGTTCCTATATATTCTACGAAGATCTTTATCGGTCGAACCTTATGACAACATACGTAATTCCCTTTATCTATTGGTATGTTACCTGCCCAAGATTCAATCGTCGGTATCTTCATACCTAGTTCAATCTCGTTACCGACAAGTCTGTTTACTCGTTCCGTAATACATCACCTCATAACTAACTCCTTAGTCACTTTGCTTGCAAGCTTCTTATGATGTGTATTACCGAGAGGACCCAGAGGTACCTCTCCGATACATGGAGTGATAAATCCTAATCTGGATCCATGCCAACTTAACAAACACCTTCAGAGATACCTGCAGAGCATCTTTATGATCACCTAGTTACGTTGTGACGTTTTATAGCACACAAAGTATTCCTCCGGTATCCGAGAGTTGCGTGATCTCATAGTCGAATGAATATGTATTTGACATTAAGAAAGCAATAGCAATAAATTGAACGATCATATGCTAAGCTAACAGATGGGTCTTGTCCATCACATCATTCTCCTAATGATGTGATCGCGTTATCAAGTGACAACACATGTCTATGGTTAGGAAACCTTAACCATCTTTGATCAACAAGCTAGTCTAGTAGAGGCTTACTAGGGACACGGTATTTGTTTATATATCCACACATGTATTTATGTTTCCAATCGATACAATTCCAGCATGAATAATAAACCTTTATCATGAATAAGAAAATATAAAATAACAACTTTATTACTGCCTCTGGGGCATATTTCCTTCAGTCTCCCACTTACACTAGAGTCAATAATCTAGATTACATTGTAATGAATCTAACACCCATGGAGTCTTGGTGCTGATAATGTTTTGCTCGCGGAAGAGGCTTAGTCAACAGGTGTGCTACATTCAGATCCATATGTATTTTGCAAATCTCTATGTCTCCATCCTTGACCTTTTCACGAATGGAGTTAAAGCGTCTCTTGATGTGTTTGATTCTCTTGTGAAACCTGAATTCCTTCACCAAGGCTATTGCTCCAGTGTTGTCACAAAAGATTTTCATTGGACCCGATGCACTGGGTATTACACCCAAATCAGATATGAACTCCTTCATCCAGACTCCTTCATGTGATGCTTCCGGAGCAGTTATGTACCCCGCTTCACATGTAGATCCCACCACGACGCTCTGCTTGTAACTGCACCAACTGACCGCTCAACCATTCAATACAAATACGTCTGGTTTGTGACTTAGAGTCGTCGGGATCAGTGTCGAAGCAAGCATTGACGTAACCATTTACGACGAGTTCTTTGTCACCTCCATAAATGAGAAACATATCCTTGGTCCTTTTTAGGTACTTCAAGATGTTCTTGACCATTGTCTAGTGATCCACTCCTGGATTACTTTGGTACCTCCCTACCAAACTTATGGCATGGCACACATCAGGTCTGATACACATCATCATACATGATAGAACCTATGGCTGAGGCATACGAAATGACTTTCATTTTCTCTCTGTCTTCTGCAGTGCTCGGGCTTTAGTCTGACTCAATTTCACACCTTGTAACATAGGCAAGAACCCTTTCTTTGACTGATCCATTTTGAAATTCTTCCAAACTTTGTCAAGGTATGTGTTTTGAGAAAGTCCTATTAAGCGTCTCGATCTATCCCTATAGATCTTGATGCCCAATATATAAGCAGCTTCACCGAGGTCTTTCATTGAAAAATTCTTATTCAAGTATCCTTTTATGTTATCCAGAAATTATATATCATTTCCAATAAACAATATGTCATCCACATATAATATCAGAAATGCTACACAGCTCCCACTCACTTTCTTGTAAATACAGACTTCACCGTAAGTCTATATAAAACCATATGCCTTGATCACCTCATGATAACGTATATTCCAAGTCCGAGATGCTTGCACCAGTCCATAGATGGATCCCTCGAGCTTTCACACTTTGTTAGCACCATTAGGATCGACAAAACCTTCTGGTTGCATCATGTACAACTCTTCTTTAAGAAATCCATTAAGGAATGCAGTTTTGAAGTCCATTTGCCGGATTTCATAATTATAAAATGTGGCAATTGCTAACATGATTTGGACTGATGTAAGCATCGCTACGGGTGAGAAAGTCTCATCGTAGTCAACCCCTTGAACTTGTCAAAAACCTTTTGCAACAAGTCGAGCTTTGTAGATAGTGACATTACCATGAGTGTTTGTCTTCTTCTTAAAGATCCATTTATTCTCAATGGTTTGACGATCATTGAGCAAGTCCACCAAAGTCCATACTTTGTTCTCATACATGGATCCTATCTCAGATTTCATAGCCTCAAACCATTTATCGGAATCTGGGCTCATTATAGCTTCTTCATAGTTCGTAGGTTCTTGGTCTAATAACATGACTTCCAGGACAGGATTACCGTACCACTCTGGTGCAGAACATGCTCTGTTCAACCTACGAGGTCTAGTAGTAACTTGATCCAAAGTTTCATGATCATCATCATTAGCTTCCTCTCCAGTTGGTGTAGGCATCACGGGAACGGTTTTATCTGATGTGCTACTTTCCAATTCGAGAGAAGGTACAATTACCTCATCAAGTTCTACTTTCCTCCCACTCACTTCTTTTGAGAGAAAATCCTTATCTAGAAAGGACCCATTCTTGGCAACAAAGATCTCGCCTTCAGATCTGAGGTAGAAGGTGTACCCAATAGTTTCTTTAGGGTATCCTATGAAGACACACTTCTCCGATTTGGGTTCGAGCTTATCAGGCTGAAGCCTTTTGACATAAGCATGGCATCCCCAAAGTTTAAGAAACGACAACTTAGGTTTCTTGCCAAACCATAGTTCATACGGTGTCGTCTCAACGGATTTAGACGGTGCCCTATTTAATGTGAATGCGTGTGTCTCTAATGCATAACCCCAAAACAATAGTGGTAAATCGGTAAGAGACATCATAGATCGCACCATATCCAATAAAGTACGGTTAAGACGTTCGGACACACCATTACGTTGTGGTGTTCCAGGTGGCGTGAGTTGTGAAACAATTCCACATTGTTTTAAATGAAGGCCAAACTCGTAAGTCAAATATTCACCTCCATGATCAGATTGTAGAAATTTTATTTTCTTCTTATGATGATTCTCCACTTCACTCTGAAATTCTTTGAACTTTTCAAATGTTTCAGACTTGTGTTTCATCAAGTAGATATATCCATACCTACTCAAATCATCTGTGAAGGTTAGAAAATAACGATACCCACAGCGTGCCTCAACACCCATCAAATTGCATACATTGGTATGTATTATTTCCAATAAGCAGTCGTTAGCTCACTCCATTGTTTTGGAGAACGGAGTTTTAGTTATCTTGCCCATGATGCATGGTTTGCAAGTATCAAATGATTCATAATCAAGTGGATTCGAAAAGTCCATCCGCATGGAGTTTCTTCATGCGCTTTACACCAATATGACATAAACAACTGTGCCACAAGTATGTTGCACTATCATTATCAACTTTGCATCTTTTGGCATCAATATTATGAATATGTGTATCACTACGATCGAGATTCAACAAGAATAGACCATTCATCAAGGGTGCATGACCATAAAAGATATTACTCATATAAATAGAACAACCATTATTCTCTGATTTAAATGAATAACCGTCTCGGAATAAGCAAGATCCAGATATAATGTTCATGCTCAACGCTGGCACGAAATAACAATTATTGAGGTCTAAAACTAATCCTGAAGGTAGTTGTAGAGGTAGCATGCCGACGGCGATCACATCGACCTTGGAACCATTCCCGACGTGCATCACCACCTCGTCGTTAGCCAATATTTGTGTATTCTGCAGCTCGTGTTTCGAGTTACAAATATGAGCAACCGAACCAGTATCAAATACACAGGTGCTACTATGAGCATTAGTAAGGTACACATCAATAACATGTATATCAAGTATACCTTTGTTCACTTTGTCATCCTTCTTATCCGCCAAGTATTTAGGGCAGTTCCGCTTCCAATGACCATTCCCTTTGTAGTAGAATCACTCAGTTTCAGGCTTGGGTCCAGCTTTGGGCTTCCTCGCGGGAGCAGAAACTTGCTTGCCATTCTTCTTGAAGTTCCCTTTCTTTCCCTTGCCTTTTTTCTTGAAACTAGTGGTCTTGTTAACCATCAATACTTGATGCTTTTTCTTGATTTCTACCTCCGCGGCCTTAACCATTGCGAAGAGCTCGGGAATCGTTTTCGTCATCCCTTGCATATTATAGTTCATCACGAAGCCTTTGTAGCTTGGTGGTAGTGGCTGAAGAACTCTGTCAATAACACTATCAACTGGAAGATCAACTCCTGGCTGAGTCAAGTGTTTATGATACCCAGACATTTTGAGTATGTGTTCACTGACAGAACTATTCTCCTCCATCTTGCAGCTATAGAACTTGTTGGAGACTTCATTTCTCTCAACGCGGGCATTTGCTTGAAATATTAACTTCAACTCTTGGAACATCTCATATGCTCCATGATGTTCAAAATGTCTGTGAAGTCCGGTTCTAAGCCGTAAAGTATGGTACACTGAACTATTGAGTAGTCATCAGATCGAGCCTGCCAAACGTTCATAACATCTATAGTAGCTCCTGCAGTAGGTGTGTCACCTAGCGGTGCATGAAGGACATAATTCTTTTGTGCGGCAGTGAGGATAATCCTCAAGTTACGGACCTAGTCCATGTAGTTGCTACCGTCATCTTTCCACCTAGCTTTCTCTAGGAATGCATTAAAATGCAGGGGAACGGTAGCATGGGCCATTGATCTACAACATAGATATGCAAAACTATTAAGACTAAGTTCATGATAAATTAAGTTCAATTAATCAAATTACTAATGAACTCCCACTTAAATAAACATCCCTCAAGTTATCTAAGTGATACATGATCCAAATCAACTAACCCATGCTCGATCATCACGTGAGATGGGGTAGTCATCAATGGTGAACATATCTATGTTGATCATATCTACTATATGACTCACGTTCGACCTTTCGGTCTCCAGTGTTCTGAGACCATGTCTGTACATGCTAGGCTCGTAAAGTTTAACCCAAGTATTCTGCATGTGCAAAACTGTCTTACACCCGTTGTATGTGAACATAGAGTCTATCACACCCGATCATCACGAGGTGCTTCAAAACGATGAACTTTGGCAACAGTGCATACTCGGGAGAACACCTTTATCTTGAAATTTAGTGAAGGGATCATCTTATAATGCTACCGTAGTTCTAAGCAAAATAAGATGCATAAAGGATAAACATCACATGCAATCAAAATATCTGACATGATATGGCCATCATCATCTTGTGCTTCTGATCTCCATCTCCAAAGCATCATCATGATCTCCATCGTCACCGGCTTGACTCCTTGATCTCCATCGTTGCGTCGGGGTCATCTCGCCAACTATTGCTTCTACAACTATTGCTAACTCATGGCGATAAAGTAAAGCAATTACATGGCGTTTGCATTTCATACAATAGTTAAGAGACAACCCTAAGGCTCCTACTGGTTGTAGATATTACAAAACATGATCATCTCATACAATAATGTATATCACATCACGTCTTGACCATATCACATCACAACATGCCCTGCAAAAACAAGTTAGATATCCTCTACTTTGTTGTTGCAAGTTTTACGTGGTTGCTACGGGCTTCTAGCAAGAATCATTCTTAACTACACAAAACCACAAAGGTGATTTATCAAGTTTGCTGTTTTAACCTTCTTCAAGGACCGACCGTAGTCAAATTCGATTCAAATAAAGTAGGAGAAACAGACACCCGCCAACCACCTTTATGCAAAACAAGTTGCATGTCAGTCGGTGGAACCTGTCTCATGTGCGTGGACATGTAAGGTTGGTCCGGGCCGCTTCATCCCACGATACCTCCGAATCAAAATAAGACGTTGGTGGTAAGCAGTATGACTATCACCGCCCACAACTCTTTTGTGTTCTACTCGTGCATATCATCTACGCATAGACCTGGCTTGGATGCCACTGTTGGTGAACGTTTTTTTTTGACCAGGAACAGTAGGAAAGGCTCCTACTGTGTTACTATATTATAAGAATAAGCAAACTGTACAATGGATATTTACATAGTGGGGGGGGGGAGGTGGAGATACAACTTGCCAACTTTGTGACAAGTAGACTAAGAAGACTAAGAAACAGAAAGAAACAACTAAAGGGAGTGTACAAGGTTCAGCACAAGGAGCCTATGCTCCTCTTTGACTCTATGTTGAAGAAGCCCAAAGTCTCTCTTGAATCTGTCCAGCCAGGAGTTGAGGGAAGGTGTTATTGCTCTAAAATGTTTATTATTCCTCTCCTTCCAAATGCTCCAGGCCGCCACAATGAATTTCTCTAGGAACAGTGGGGTGGGATGAGTGTTTCTGTGAGCTTCAACAGCTTGTATTCGGCCAAGGAAAGGTTCCCAATTAATCCCAAGTTTGGCCCAGCAAAGCTTACTGAAAGAGCATGTGAAGATCATGTGTTCCACTATTTCCTCAATGTTCAATCCACATAAGAGGCAGTTGTGGTCATCTCCTATGTTATAGTGCCTCCTTTTCAACATGTTCCTCGTATTGAGCCTGACATGGAAGAGCAACCAGGCAAATACCTTCAACTTCATCGTGCACTTTGATTTCCAAATCCAGCAGAATATCCGTTGCACTTGGACGTCTTTGAAGAAGAATTTATAGTAGTCCGTTGATTTGTAGATGGTCTTACCCCATGTATAGCGCCAAATATCCGTGGATGATATGGATGGTTGTATCTGAGCCGCAATTGTTTGCAAGTCTCTAACCTCCAGAAGGGCTTGAGGGGTCAAGGCCAGGTGGAACGTTTCTCCCAGCGATGTGATCCCTAGGAAGTTTTTGATCGAGATATCTTCATCCAGAGTGTGAGAGAAAGCCCGAGGATGGGAGTCTTGAAGTATTTGCCCTGACCACAAAGGGCAGCCCGGTGCATGTAGCTCCCGCTTGCGCAGGGTCGGGGAAGGGTCCGACCACTTTGGGTCTATAGTACGTAGCCTTTCCCTACATTTCTGTAAGAGGCTGTACCACAAATCTTTCCAAAATAAAGCCGTGGTGCCACACACGATATTGACTTGAGAAATCCCACGAAACTTAGGTGTGAGCTTGAGTATGTCCTTCCACCAGAATGAGCCGACTGGTTTAGAGGCATGTGGAATTTTTTGGGTATAATAGGAGTCCCATGTGAGCTGCACCCAAGGTATATCCAACTTGTTGTAAAACTTGTGCAGGAACTTTAGAAGCAATGCTTCATTCTGTGCACGAAGATTAAGCACACCAAGTCCTCCCTTATTTTTAGGTTTACATACCATGTCCCAGGCCGCCAGAGAGTTACACTTATCACCTTGTTCAGTCTTTTTGATCCATAGCATCGACGCCTAATTTTGTCCAGGAGTTCAATGAGCTTGGGTGGAAAATGTAACGTGCACATGGCATAGATGAGTAATGAGGTAACTGTGGAGTTGAGTAGAGTCAACTTGCCAGCATGGGACATAAGGGACAGTGTTGACGACAAGCTTCTTTCAACCATGCTGACTAGGGGCATAAAGTCATGGAGGGTAGGCCGAGACGTGCCCAGAGGCAGTCCTAGGTAGGTGAACGGCATGGTACCAATTATACACTCAAAGATAGCAGCAAGTTGTGCAGCCAGATCTGCTTCCAAGTTTATGGGAATTAGTGTGGACTTGTGGAAATTGATTTTAAGGCCGATGGACTGTGCATATTTGGTAACGATGTCTTTAATGATCAAGGCTTGCTGAGGGCAGGCAGGCATAAGTAAGATTGTATCATCGGCATATTAGACAATAGGGTAATCCATTTGTCCCGTGGCTGGAAAAGGAAGTTGTATTCTGCCCTCTCTATAAGCTTCATTAATGGCCGATTGAAGGAGGTCGGCCGCCAGCACAAAGATTAGTGGAGATAATGGGTCGCCCTGCCTGACCCCACGCTTGCATGGAACTATCTTCCCGGAACACCATTTAGGAGAACTGAGGATCGACCCGAGGAAAAAATAGCCTTTATCCAGGACAGCCATCTGTCATTAAAGCCCATATGTTTCATAATGTTGATCATGGGATCGTGCTCGATCGTGTCGAAAGCTTTGGCGAAATCCAACTTAAGCAGAACAATCGGTCTCTTGGAGGCTTGGCATTGGTGAATGTATTGAAATGTCCATGCAAGACAATCTTGTATAGATCTCCCACGTATGAATCCATATTGGTTACGATGGATAATTTTCAGAATGACCTTTTGGAGACGGTTAGCCAGGTGCTTGGTAATGAGCTTAAGGCAGCAATTGAGTAGGGTGATTAGCCTGTAGTCATTAACTGTGGATGGGGATCCATTCTTCGGGATAAGAGTAATCAACCCCTCATTAATGCTCTGGAGATTAAGAGTTCCTGCATGGAATTGATCACACAGCGAGTAGAAATCATTTTTGATGATTGGCCACAAGCTTTAAGGAAGAGACCACTAAATCCGTCCGGACCAGGTGCCCTATCGCCTGGCATCTCTTTAACTACCAAGTCAATTTCCTCATGCGTGAAGGGAAGGGTGAGGTGATCCAAGTTTGCATTGGGCCGGATTAGAGACGGAAGATCAAAATGCATCTGAGTTGGGCTAGAGGTGCCTAGTCTGTCCGAATATGCGTGGAAAAGCAGGGCCTCCTTTCCATTGTGATCTTCCACGACTAACCCATCCGGAGTTTGCAGATTAGCAATGTTGTTTTTACGATATCTATCAGTAGCCATTGCTTGAAAAAACTTGGTATTTTCATCACCAAATTTAACCCATCGGACAGTACATCTTTCCTTCCAATACTGTTTCTGATAGTCCAAAAGCCGAAGGAGATGATTTTTGATAATCTTGCGAAAATTGATCTCTGGTAGTGTGAGAGACCGCTGATTTTCCAGCCCATCCAACTCTTCCAAGGTTTTGTTTGTGTTCTCAATAGCCACCGAGAGCCGTGAGATACCTTTGCTCCAAGCTTTGAGCTCCTGTCGGAGACGTTTGAATTTACGGCAGAGCACAGTGGCTGCATTATGCACCGCAATGGGTTTATCCCAAACTCGTTTAACCACGTCCATGAAGCCCGGGTGCATAACAACCGTCCATGATATTTGAACGTCCATGAAGCCCGTGTGCGTAGATTTTTTTTAACAGGTATTACTATCTTGATTCTGTCATAAAATCATCATTGATGTACATGCGTAATACAAAACCGTACCTACTGTGATAAACACGTATTATCATGAAAAATGTTTTTTTGTAGTGTTAGTTTCCAATATTCCCCGCCAAAAGAACCAATTTTGTAAAGACGTAGGAACTTTGTTGTTTTATTGTCTATGTTTTCTTTGTTTGGTGACACGTGAGGTGGAGTCTATCCTACATCTAGGATGCTTGCCACCCCCCGAGGTGGGTGTTCGGGCCCGTTTTCCAGAGCAGTGGAGGGCGGGCCCTATGTCTAGGGTGGCTCGTACCTACTTGCTCCGGCTCCAGGGGGCTTTTGATGTTGGTGTGTTGCCTGGCCGCAGCTCCAGGGCTTGTTAATTCAGCTTTTTGTTAGTAGGAGACAAAAAATACTTTACTTAATTTCTAAAAAGTTATATATATTGAAAAAGTACTTAATTTCTAAAAAGTTCTACTTTGACTTAAAACAGTACCAGAGATTGCTATTGTGTTATATTGAAAGGAAATGGTTACAATGTACAATCCATAGGGGAATAAGATTACAAAGAAAGGTCCTCGACCAGAATAAATAGACAAGGCTAACAAAGAAAGAGCAAGGAGAGTGATGTAGTCACAATACTATGATGAAGCCTATATTTAAGTTTAAGCCAAAGCAAATCAGTCTTTGTCATCTCCTTGCACACTTTCCCGTTGGATTGATTTGTACGAAGATGTAAAAATATGTAAAAGTTTATTCACGTAGTTTGTAAATAGTATCCATATCATTCAAAAAAATTGTTCATCACATTTTTTAAATGTTCACATATTTTTTAAAATGTTTGTGACATTTAATTAAACGTTCATACAATCTAAAATTTTGTTTGCGTAATTTCAGAAATGTTATGTACCATTCAGAAAATGTTAAACACTTAAAAAATGTTCACATTTAAAGAAAGTATTCATGGAATTTATGAAAAATGTTGATTGTGTGTTTAAAAAATGGTCACCGTGCATTTTCAAAATGTCAATGCACATTTGACAAATGTTGAACATGTATTTTGAAAATATGTTCAACACGTATTTGGTAGATTTTCAAGGTGTATCTATTTTTTTCAACTTTATACAAAAAATATTCAACACATATTGAAATAAAGTCGACATGTATCTGAAAAATATGTTCATGGCATTTATGAAAAAAAATCAATGTGTGTTTAGAAAATGCCCGCCATAGATTTAAAAAAATATATTCAGTGTGCATTTGACAAAAGTTCAACATGCATTATAAAAAATGTTCAGTGTGTATTTTAAAAATGTTTAAATTGTGTCTGAAAAATATTCAACATGCATACAAAAGATTTTCAATGTTTATTAAAATAAAATCGACTTCTATTAATAAAAGTAAAAGTAAAAACAAAATAAAACTAATAGAGAAAACAAAAAAAAGAATAATAAATAAAAGCACAAAAAAAACCTGCAGAAGTTCTAAAACTGGTTCATACCATTCTGTAAACCTTTTAAAAAATCGCTCTATTGGCCGGCTACTAATGCGAACACAACTACGAGAGGGTGCTGCATCTTGCAGTAAGTGAGATACAACATTGGTGAGTTTAATCTACCACCATTGCTCCTTTTTTTAGAAGCATCTACTTTTCTTTGAGGCAATTGAGAAGAAGCATCCGCTACTGCTAGTCTGCTACTCTCGGAAGAATTATGGGCCGAAATCTTCCCGGATCGGATAGAAGTGGGCGGAGCCTCACTTGGTACAAGAGGAAGCCCTCAAAAAAAAAAAAAACTTGGTACAAGAGGAATTTATCACACAAAAAAAAACTTGGCACAAGAGGATAAATACCTCTAAAAAAGGGATAAACGGGTGGTGCCACTTGCTAGCTGACGAAGAGATACATCGAATCTGGACGCGTCGCTGCTTGCCGAGTTAAGGGGCGGCCATATTCAGTGAACCTTGGTAACGTACAGTACTACTGTAATACAGGGATATAAATAAAACCGATAAAATAAAAAGGGATGTATCTATTAGATATACGTTTCTTTTTGTCCATTTTGATGACAAGTATTTTTAGACGGAGGGAGTACAATATACTACTTCCTCCGTTCACGAATACTATTCAAAGTTTTTTCTGAATCAAATGATATAGACACATTTTAGTGTGTTTATGCACTTATTTTTTCGTATGTTGTCTATATTAAAATATTTAAAATATCTTATACTCCCTCCGTTTCTAAATATAAGTCTTTGTATAGATTCCATTAGGTGGACTACATGCAGAGCAAAATAAATGAATGTAAACTTAAACTGCATCTATATACATCCATATGCGGTTTATAATAGAATCTCTACAAAGACTTACATTTAGGAACGGAGGGAGTATTTGTGAATGGAGGGAGTATGTAATTTGGGCAACACAACTATGTCACCACTATATTCTCTCCGTCCTGAAATACTTGTCGAAGAAATGAATGTATCTAGATGTATTTTAGTTCTAGATACATTCAATTTTATCTATTTCTGCAACAAGTAATTTCGGATGAAGGGAGTATTAGCTATGGTTGTGCACAACGCTTTATGCAGAGTCCAGGGGTCTTGCTTCTTTTTAAAAGAATAGCTTACTCAATACCATTCGATTAGCTATACACATATTACTCAATATGGCGACGACAATGTCCAGAACGTCGTCAGTTTGCATGTATCACTCTTCCCTGCAATTTTGTTTTTGCATGCACTTTTTTTCCAACGGGGTTTGGCCATCTCTAGGTGACAGTAAAATGTATTACCTTATTGCTCAGATTACTTGTCTTGGATTTGTATAGATACGAATTTACCTAACACTAAAACATGTCCAGACACATCTGTATGTAGACAAATTTAATACGAGTAATTTGAGACAAAGAAAGTATGATATGTACCTATAAAACACATACTCTCTCCGTCCGGAAATATTTGTCATCAAAATGAATAAAAAGAGATGTATCTAAAACTAAAATACATCTAGATACATCCCCTTTTATCCAGTTTGATGACAAGTATTTCCGGACAGAGGGAGTATATTCTAAAAGTATATTTGTGTGTTGGAGGGGGGGGGGTGTTAAAGATAACATTAGATAAATGTACAATAAACGTAATGTTCCTTGATTCAAAACTATTTATGTACACAACCTCCTTGTGGAACACCGTCCTCTTTTTTTTAGTTTTTTTTCACGAATGGTCTATTTTCTAGTTTATGCAACGAGTTATGACAGTCATAAGCGACAACCACGACATAAAAAGAAGGAAGACATATCCGAAATGATAGCATGTGTAGTACTCCATCCGTTCCTAAATATTTGTCTTTCTAGAGATTTTAACAAATAATTACATATGGAGCAAAATGAGTGAATCTACACTCTAAAATATGTCTGTATACATCCGTATGTGGTAGTTCATTTGAAATCTCTAAAAAAACAAATATTTAGGAATTGAGGGAGTAATTTTGCTTTTACCAAAGGTGTGAAGCTTAGAGCCTTTCACAACTTAAGGAGGTAATGAATCTG
Organism: Triticum dicoccoides; assembly: GCF_002162155.2. Classification (NCBI taxonomy): domain Eukaryota; kingdom Viridiplantae; phylum Streptophyta; class Magnoliopsida; order Poales; family Poaceae; genus Triticum; species Triticum dicoccoides. The sequence goes on along the minus strand of NC_041393.1, from coordinate 214,584,363 downwards.
CAAATGGAGGACTTAAGAAGACTAGACACTTCTCTCTCTCTCTCTGGAAGAAATAGACACTTGATAGAACAGTATGTAGGATTGGCAAGATGTGTTTATTCGTATGAAATTCCTCCGATTTGATAGAACAGTGTGTTGCTCTCATGAAATTGTGCTCCTCAAGGCCAGACAACTTGTCAAAAGAAAATACCACCTCCTTTCACTATTACTCCCTCCGTCCTGAAATACTTGTCGAAGAAATGAATAAAATTAAATATATTTATAACTAAAATACGTCTAGATTCATCAATTTCTCCGACAAGTATTTCCGGACGGAGGGAGTATAAGACATTTGCATACTTTAATATTAAATAAATATAAATTAAAATGAGTGAACAAACACATTAAAACGCGTCTACATACATTCTATTTAGAAAATGTTATACAGAGGGAAAATGGGCCCTCTCTCAAAATCCAGTATGTCTTTTTTTTTGCGAGACAAAATCCAATATGTCGATTTGTCATCTTGTATGTATATATAAAAACCAAATGTCGCAAAAAAAGAAACAGGTGCGTGTACTAAACCCATGGTCAACGGCTCACTTTGCCGGACAATCCTGTATTTTTTTTTTTTGAGGGAGACAATCCTGTATTCAAAACGAGAAATCTGGTGGCTTATCTTCACACAGGCAATCGAACGAGGCGCATCGTCGCTGACTCAGGGTCGCGGGGCACCGGGATCTTCCGTGGAGAGCGTGTCCACACCAACCCACACTCGCGCACGCTGGGAGCCTGGGATGGCGTGCGCAGGGCAAGGAGCCAGCGCCACAGGGTCGTCCACAGAGTTAGAAAAAAGACACAGCATCTCATAATCCGGCTGCCGGAAACGCGAGCGACATTTTTTGGTGCATAATAAATAGAGTAAAATGCATCATTGCTCCTTAAACTTGCTGGCTAGGTCCAAAACAGTCCTCGAACTTAGAAAGTGTGCCAATACAGTCCCAGTACTTGCTAATACGGTGTCAATATGGTCCTCAAACTTGTTGCGCAGGTCCTGGCATACGGTCGTGTATATAGCAGCGTATCAGGCGTGCTGCATGAGTGCAGGGTCCACTTGTCACCACGGGAAATAAATAGGTAAAAATAAAAATGAGCTCTGCAAAATTCGAACAAGAGAGCTCCGGCTGGCTGTAACGCACGTGCCTTCTAACCATCACAAATGATGCAGGTCCGTACAAAATTAGAGGCCAACATTTACATATAACCTTTCTCAATGCAGGCTGGTGCCAAATTAGAGGCCCATATGTATAGAAGGTATGGAGCATATCCATGCAAACGACAGTACAGTAAGACCATCTACATGCGGAACTCTCAAACCCACCGCATACGTTCGGGCGGGCCGCGCGGTCACTGTCTGTTCACGATTTTTTATCCAGACGGGCCTCTCAAACGGCCCTTAAACGCCCGGGCTGACCGGCACTCTCCATATCCAGCCCAAATAGGGGGCGGATATGGGGTTGCCCGGGCACGCCCGCTACGTCGGACCCGGCCCATGCTGGCCCATCCGACCCACATAAATTTCTTCCCATCTGCTTGGTGGACCAAACCCTAGCCACTTCACTCCCCTCCCCTTCAATCCCCTCCGTCATCCAAGCTCATCTTCGGCTCCTTTCGGCCGTCACTGGCATGGCGGGCAGCGGATCCGAATCTTTCAGCTCCAGATCCGTCAACCCCAAGCTCATCTCACATGTCCCCGAGGAGGAGATAGACATCCGGCTTGCACTCCGCCGCGCCTGGGAGGAGGCCCGTACACGGCTGCGCTCGGACTACATCCGTCGGGAATCCATTGCGTCCGCCCAAATGATGCATGGATCCGGCGCTAGGTCAACCGTAGCTGCTTGTCTGGAGGCCGTGCGGTCCGTCTGTCGTCCAAACGCTGCATTCTCCGGCGCCCCGTATGGGGCATCAGTCCGGGCGACGTAACCGCATCATGGTGGACGTCGGTGGCTCGTCCCCCTACGGATCCGTCATTGATCTGACGTCCATCGGGATCGTTCGGGTTCCGAGCTCCGATAAGGAAGAGTAGGGCATGGGAGATGGTGACGCCTCGAGTCCCGTGAGTCGGCTCGTGTCCCATGCCCTATCCTACCTTGCCTGCGACCGGACCAACACTCTGAGGAGCGCAGCCGGCCGCCGGACATGGCTAGCACGGAGCCGGACGAGCGGGCAGCGCAACCGGACGAGCTCCTCCTAGATTAGGTTTCACGTTGCATGTAGTAATATGGATTTGAGTAAAATGCATCATTGCTCCCCGAACTTGCTGGCTAGGTCCAAAACGGTCCTCAAACTCAGAAAGTGCATCAGTACGGTCCCAATACTTGCCAATACAGTGTCAATATGGTCCTCAAACTCGTTGCACCGGTCCTGGCATACGGTCACGCATACGATTCGCGTATACAACAGCGTAATAGACGTGCCACGTCAGGGTTTTACGTGGGCCCACCTGTAAAAAAAATTCAAAAATAAAATGTTAAACGTGGGAGGGAGAATCAAACCTGCGACCTAGCGGTTGTGGGGCCAAAAGCGGCTGCGCACGGTCGAACTAACACATACTGCCCTAGGTCCTGTTCAAATAGGGGTGCAGTCTTTATTTTTTATTTTTTTCGGAAAAACTTTCAATCTATTCATCTTCAATCATGGCAGTACAACGAATTCCAGAAATAAAAATTACATCCAGATTCGTAGACCACCTAGCGACGATTACAAGCACCGAAGCAAGCCGAAGGCGCGCCGCCGTCATCGCCCCTCCATCGTCGGAGCCGGGCACAACTTGTTGTAGTAGACAGTCAGGAAGTCATCGTGCTAAGGCCCCATAGGACCAGCACCCCAGAACAGCAACCGCCGCCGATGAAAAATAACGTAGATCGGAAGGATCCAAACCGAAGACACACGAACGTAGACGAACAACGACGAGATCCAAGCAAATCCACCAAAGATAGATCTGCCGGAGACACACCTCCACACGCCCACCAACGATGCTAGACGCACCGCCGGAACGGAGGATATGCGGGGAGACCTTTATTCCATCTTCAGGGAGCCGCCGCCGTCCCGAAATTCTTGTCCTAGATTTCTTTAAATATGTATGTATCAAGACACATATTAGTCTTTATAATCTATTCCCTCCATCCCGAAATTCTTCTCTTAAATTTCTTTAAATATGTATGTATCAAGACATATATTAATATTAGATACATTTGTATTTAGATAAATCTAAGACAAAAAATTTAGGACGAAGGAAGTAAGATTTTTAATTTCTGCCCGTCACCGACTGGCGACCATGGATCGGCGTCGTCCTAGTATTCTCTGCCACCGGCGAGACGGTGAAAGAACGCATGCAGCCGCCAACGGCGACGTCGTCCGCCGTATCTCTGGTTTGTAGAACATCCTCACTACGCATGCATGACGTAGATTAGTAGCACGTATGCATCACACATATGTCCAGATCAATCAGCATGTTTGGGTTTTGAATAATGTGCAGACACTACAACTACATTAGAGCATCTACAACTGGACTTGACAAATCCAACCTCACAAATGCCCGCGGACGCGCCCGGGTACGTCTGCAGACAGTGACTGGTCACACCTCAAAAAATGCATTCCACATCCGGATACCTCACATTACAAACCTCAAATCCATATTACTACATGCAACGTGAAACCTAATCTAGGAGGAGCTCGTCCGGTTGCGCTGCCCGCTCGTCCGGCTCCGTGCTAGCCATGTCCGGCGGCCGGCTGCGCTCCTCAGAGTGTTGGTCCGGTCGCAGGCAAGGTAGGATAGGGCATGGGACACGAGCCGACTCACGGGACTCGAGGCGTCACCATCTCCCATGCCCTACTCTTCCTTATCGGAGCTCGGAACCCGAACGATCCCGATGGACGTCAGATCAATGACGGATCCGTAGGGGGACGAGCCACCGACGTCCACCATGATGCGGTTACGTCGCCCGGACTGATGCCCCATACGGGGCGCCGGAGAATGCAGCGTTTGGACGACAGACGGACCGCACGGCCTCCAGACAAGCAGCTACGGTTGACCTAGCGCCGGATCCATGCATCATTTGGGCGGACGCAATGGATTCCCGACGGATGTAGTCCGAGCGCAGCCGTGTACGGGCCTCCTCCCAGGCGCGGCGGAGTGCAAGCCGGATGTCTATCTCCTCCTCGGGGACATGTGAGATGAGCTTGGGGTTGACGGATCTGGAGCTGAAAGATTCGGATCCGCTGCCCGCCATGCCAGTGACGGCCGAAAGGAGCCGAAGATGAGCTTGGATGACGGAGGGGATTGAAGGGGAGGGGAGTGAAGTGGCTAGGGTTTGGTCCACCAAGCAGATGGGAAGAAATTTATGTGGGTCGGATGGGCCAGCATGGGCCGGGTCCGACGTAGCGGGCGTGCCCGGGCAACCCCATATCCGCCCCCTATTTGGGCTGGATATGGAGAGTGCCGGTCAGCCCGGGCGTTTAAGGGCCGTTTGAGAGGCCCGTCTGGATAAAAAATCGTGAACAGACAGTGACCGCGCGGCCCGCCCGAACGTATGCGGTGGGTTTGAGAGTTCCGCATGTAGATGGTCTTACTGTACTGTCGTTTGCATGGATATGCTCCATACCTTCTATACATATGGGCCTCTAATTTGGCACCAGCCTGCATTGAGAAAGGTTATATGTAAATGTTGGCCTCTAATTTTGTACGGACCTGCATCATTTGTGATGGTTAGAAGGCACGTGCGTTACAGCCAGCCGGAGCTCTCTTGTTCGAATTTTGCAGAGCTCATTTTTATTTTTACCTATTTATTTCCCGTGGTGACAAGTGGACCCTGCACTCATGCAGCACGCCTGATACGCTGCTATATACACGACCGTATGCCAGGACCTGCGCAACAAGTTTGAGGACCATATTGACACCGTATTAGCAAGTACTGGGACTGTATTGGCACACTTTCTAAGTTCGAGGACTGTTTTGGACCTAGCCAGCAAGTTTAAGGAGCAATGATGCATTTTACTCTATTTATTATGCACCAAAAAATGTCGCTCGCGTTTCCGGCAGCCGGATTATGAGATGCTGTGTCTTTTTTCTAACTCTGTGGACGACCCTGTGGCGCTGGCTCCTTGCCCTGCGCACGCCATCCCAGGCTCCCAGCGTGCGCGAGTGTGGGTTGGTGTGGACACGCTCTCCACGGAAGATCCCGGTGCCCCGCGACCCTGAGTCAGCGACGATGCGCCTCGTTCGATTGCCTGTGTGAAGATAAGCCACCAGATTTCTCGTTTTGAATACAGGATTGTCTCCCTCAAAAAAAAAAAA
>NC_041393.1:214510419-214578925 GCF_002162155.2 Triticum dicoccoides | reverse complement strand
AAAAAAAAAAAATACAGGATTGTCCGGCAAAGTGAGCCGTTGACCATGGGTTTAGTACACGCACCTGTTTCTTTTTTTGCGACATTTGGTTTTTATATATACATACAAGATGACAAATCGACATATTGGATTTTGTCTCGCAAAAAAAAAGACATACTGGATTTTGAGAGAGGGCCCATTTTCCCTCTGTATAACATTTTCTAAATAGAATGTATGTAGACGCGTTTTAATGTGTTTGTTCACTCATTTTAATTTATATTTATTTAATATTAAAGTATGCAAATGTCTTATAGATTGATCGTGGGGTTGGAAGTTCGGAACGGATGCCCCTCACATAGATTGATCTTATTGTTCTCATGTTTCTAATCTTAGATCTTCTCGATTGGCTTTGATAATGTAGTGATGGCTTGCGCACCGGGAGAAGGATGGTCTTGGTTCCTTACAAATTTAATCCATAGTTGCTGAAATCTTGTAGTAACATGCTAGGATGTTCTCGTCACAGTGCACATTATTTCTTTGATCAGGTCAGAAGAAAATCACCATTAAAAAACATAGAATTGGGATAAGTCGCTTTGTCAGTTCTGTCAGATATTGCTCACTCGCACTGTATGGTCACAATTCTAAGCTTGCTCTTTTACAGCTGACTAGCATTGCATTTTCAGATATTGACTGCATCAGAATTTTTGTAGGTTGCAGATATTACTTCGATTGATGGTGCAAAGAAAATAAGTGTGGCAAGTTGAGTAGGGTGATGTTATTGAGTGCAGTAAGCACTAGAGATGATGGATAACTTAGCTATTGTCGCGAAGGAGCTAGGTGATGTGTCGGATTTTGAGGTTGATGGCATCCCAAACCTCTCTGAGAATGATGTCAGCGATGAGGAGATTGAGGCTGAGGAGCTGGCCCGGCGGATGTGGAAAGATAAGGTCAGGCTCAAGAGGATCAAGGAGAAGCAGCAGAGGCTTGCTTTGGAGCAGGCCGAACTGGAGAAGTCTAAACCAAAGAAGCTGTCTGATCTAGCCCTTCGCAAGAAGATGGCAAGAGCCCAGGATGGGATTTTGAAGTACATGCTCAAGTTGATGGAAGTATGCAATGCACAGGGTTTTGTTTATGGGATCATTCCCGATAAAGGGAAGCCTGTCAGTGGAGCATCAGACAACATTAGAGCTTGGTGGAAGGAGAAGGTTAAGTTTGATAAGAACGGGCCAGCAGCAATTGCAAAATATGAGGTTGAGAACTCTCTGTTGGTTAATGCTAAGAGCAGTGGAACCATGAATCAATATAGCTTGATGGATCTCCAAGATGGTACTCTGGGCTCATTGCTTTCTGCATTGATGCAGCACTGCAGCCCTCAGCAGCGCAAGTACCCACTGGATAAGGGTATTCCACCCCCATGGTGGCCCTCAGGGAACGAGGAGTGGTGGATTGCTTTAGGCCTTCCAAAGGGTAAAACACCTCCATACAGAAAACCTCACGATCTTAAGAAAGTTTGGAAGGTTGGTGTGCTGATGGGTGTGATCAAACACTTGTCTCCGAATTTTGATAAGATAAGATATCATGTACGGAAGTCAAAGTGCTTGCAGGACAAAATGACTGCAAAAGAGAGCTTGATTTGGCTGGTTGTTTTGCAAAGAGAGGAGTATGTTCACAGTATTGGCAACGGTGTATCAAATACTCATCTTGTTGACCTAGGGGACAAAAATGAGAGTTCATACAGCAGCTGTGATGAGTATGATGTCGATTGTATGGAGGAGCCTCCTCAGTCTACAATATCCAAAGACGATGTGGGAGTTCATCAACCAGCTGTGCACATCAGAGAAGAGAATGGCTCAAGTAGTGGGAACAAAAAACGTCATGATAAACGCTCAACTCAAAGGCTGCCTAGTACTAAGGAAACTAAAAAACCACCAAAGCGAAGAAGACATACCGGACAGTGTTCTGTTGATGGGTCTGAAGTTGAAGGAACACAAAGGAATGATAATATGCCAGAGGTTTTGAGCAACGCAATTCCGGATATGAAGAGCAATCAGATGGAGGTGGTCTGTGTCGCTAACCCGTTGACAAGCTTCAATCATGCCGGTACAAATGGAGGATCTTTACAACATCAAGGAGATGTTCAAGGGAACTTTGTACCCCCTGGTGTTGTGGTTAATAATTACAGCCAGGCTGCAAATATTGCTTCTTCAAGCATTTATATGGTCGACCAGCCATTAGCTTCTGAAAGTAATGATTACACAAACTCCTGGCCTGGAAATACTTTTCAACCAGACATTGGTCTTGGATCTATTGGCTTTAGTTCTTCTTCACATGATTACCAGTCTTCTGCTGCAAAAGACTCAGTACCACTATCTATGGATAACCATGTGCCTGCCATGGGAACAGGAGCTTTGAACAGTTCTTACAGTCATATGGCAGGTAGTGGGAATTCAACTTCTGTTGCTGGTGGCACGCAACAGATCATGAGTGATGCTTTTTATATTGACCCTGATGATAAGTTTATAGGCAGTTCTTTTGATGGACTGCCTTTAGATTTCATCGGTATTAATAGTCCAATCCCTGACCTCGATGAACTCGATGAACTGCTGGATGACAATGACTTGATGCAATATCTGGGAACGTAATGTAGGTAATCTCTGATCTTTCCTAGCTCATTGTTTTCTCAGTTCTTTGGATACTTGGATGTACCTTTTCTTAATACAGTTACAATATATATGTAATAGTGCTTGCTTCATCTCTCTCTGTGGGCAGTTATATCTAGTTAAAATCCCTATAGTCATACATGGTGAGGTTGGTTAGAGGCAGTTATATTTAGTTAAAATCCATATATCCATACGTGTGAGAGGTGAGATTGGTTTAAGTTCAAATTAGAAAATCTCTATGAAGATGTCCAGCAAAGAAAGATTGTGATTGCTCAGCTGAATTCGCAAGTAATTGAGCTTAGTTGCGAGAATTACTCCTGCTGTTATTATTTCCCAGTGTCTTACAAGTCTATGCATGTCTTGTTCTCAGTTGCGATTTCAGCTCTCTTTGTAACGGGTGCTTATTATGTTGATTGCAGCCCTCGGCGGTTGATCGCTGAGAAAAAGGGGTATTTGCGGCCTGCAAAGAGGAGTTCCATGACATGCTGATGTGGCGCTAATCCTGCTACAGTAGAGAGTGATGTATTGTGTCTCTTTTTTGTAATTTGTAGAGTGCCCCTTTGACATGTGGTGGACATGATTAGCCTGTAAAAACTTGGTAGAATTTTCCGCAGCTAGCTGGAGAAACTTCGCGTCTGATGAAGAGAACTGATATTTCTGCTTTTGTATGTGCGTGTGGCTAAGATGAATCGTGATGCATGCCTGGTTGTCATGCCCTCTTGTGTCGTCCTGAATGTTGTTGTTTTTAGTCTGTCCTGAATTTTGCTGCTGGCTCACACCAGCATGGCTGTACTTGTTGCTTGCCGCAGAGTTTCCTGCTCTTTTTCTGCAGGGAGAGTGGGAAAATTGAGTACGAGCTTTAGCTGAAGGAATGCGGCTGGGCTCTTGCCCGGCTTTGTCGCGGCATCGTGACTTTCAGTTCCGGTTGGGCCTTGTCTCTCAATGTCATACCCCCTGCGGAGGGCATTCTCCCTAATAAAGCGGATACCTCTGATCCTGCTTGAACAAAACAAAAGATATTATCGATAAATAAAAGCACGTCTTGCTACTGTGGCAACACTGCGGCCGACGACATTAGGTCTTTCATAATTCTGGGTCGTGATTAATGACCATGACCAATATTTTAGGCTCTTCTTTTTTCTGCAAAAGTTCAAATTTCTTCTTACCTGACGGTCTACCAGACGGGAGGTCTGCAAAGCACTCAACTGCTGCCCTTGCTCCCGTCGCTCATATAGCGTGAATCACTCTCGTTGATTTGGCGGGACTGAGGGACACCCCGCCGCCGCAGTCCAGTGGCTTCCTCCAGGGGCGGCGAGGAGTTGTCTTGGCAAGGTGATTTTCGGCTGGCGGCGTAGTTGCCACCGGAGTCGCTTGGGGCGACCGGAAAATTCGTTCTCCAACAAGAAGCTATTTGTTCTTTTTTTAAAGCAAAGCAAGGCTTCATTACTTAACTGTGATGAGGCATATCGCCCACAACACACTCGCCCACCCGGGCTGGTACATCAGTCTCCCACTCTATATAGTGGTTTGGTTCGCACAAGCGCCCAATGTTGGCAAGCTCATGGGCTACCGAGTTCGCACTGCGCCTACAAACTGAAATGGAAAAGAAAGAAAACCAAAGCTTCAGCTGATATTTCATGTCCTCTATAACAGCTACGTACGCCGTCGAGTCCGCCCTCCTCATGTCCAAGGCATCTGCTAGTAGCTGTGAGTCCGTCTCAAATTCAACTCTGACCATTCCGAGCTCTGCCGCCGTCGAAATCGCTTTGGCCATGGCAGTCACCTCCGCTTCAAACGCATCCGCTGCAAGCTCCTGTCGCCCGGCCCGTGCATGCACCAGAGTGCCCGCCTCCGTCCTCACTGCTAATCCCCATCCAACATGCTCCTCGCCCGCCACAAACGAGCCGTCCACATTGATCTTGTAAGTGTCAGGAGCCGGGGGATGCCACTTGTCAGGGGGCAGCTTCTCTGCTTTCTTACAGAAGATATCCTCGTCCTGCGCGCCAGATCCGCCGGTGAGATCGGCAGCTCCCCTTCGCGTGCTTTGTTCCTATTTGCCCACCACTGCCACCAAAAAGTGAGGATATGTAGCCTCTTTTTCTCATCTAGCCCCCAAATATACTCCAGCATTGCATGCACGCCCTTGGTCTTCTCCAGCTCGTTGCGTTCCTTTTCCAGGCCCAAGTCCCTCCACACCTCCTTCACCACCTTACACTTTATAAATAGGTGCGCTCCATCCTCCTCTCCCCGGCTGCAAAACAGGCACTTGGTGTCCTCTATCGGGATACCTCTCCTAGCAACTGTGGTACGAAGCGCGAGAGACTCGTGTTTGATCCTCCACTTGAACATCTGAACATTTCTTGGGCATGGTAACTTCCATATACGTTTCCAGGAATCATCACCAACACGATTCAGATTTCCCGGGGTTATTGAACTTGCCCCAGTTCCTCCATCTCTCCTGGTTTTCTCCAACTGGACATATAGTTTGTAGGCGCTCTTGACCGAGTGTAGCCCCTTGTTATCGTAATGCCAGGCCATGAAATCTTGGACTCCATCTCTAAGCGGGATATGGAGTATATGTGCTACATCATCATGCCAGAAGGTGTCTCTCACTAGTTGCTCGTCCCAGCCACCCGAAACTGGATCAATGAGCTCACTTACGTGCTGTAGAAGGCAATGGCCACGAGGTGTGATCACTGTCCTCGACCAGGGTCGAGGGATCCACGGATCGGTCCAGATATTAACACTTGTACCATCTCCTATCCTCCATATGACTCCTTCTCTGACCAGTTGGACGCCATGCAACAAGCTACGCCAAGCATAAGAGATACCCGCAGCTGGCTGTGCTTCTAACAGCTGCCCATCCGGGAAATATCGAGCTCTCAGGATCTGCGCACACAATGAGTTTGGGTGTTGTATGAGCCTCCAAGCCTGGCGGGATAACATGGCTACATTGAACGCATGCATATCCCTGAACCCGAGTCCTCCTTTCGCCTTTGGCATCGTCAGTTTATCCCATCCTATCCAATGGGTTGTGTGCTCTTTATCTTGCTGACTCCACCAATAGTTCCCAATCAATGAACTAAGCTCCTCACAGAAGGTCTTCGTCAGGTAAAAACAAGACATAGCGAACGTGGGTATAGCTTGGGCCACCGCAGTGACTAGCGTTTCCTTCCCAGTTTTTGCTATCAATCTCTCTTTCCAACCGTAGATCCTCCCCGAGATAGCGTTCTTAACAAACGCAAAAGCCTTCCTCCTCGATTTCCCAACATGAACAGGCAGCCCAAGATATTTATCATTCCATGTTTCGCTCTGAATTTGCAAAGCATCCTTTACTGCAGCCTTTGATGCAACACTGGCATTAGGACTGAACATGATCGCGGACTTCTCCAGATTTATACATTGACCAGAGCAGCTTTCATAGAGGTCGAGAATGTCTCTCAGCGCCTCTGCCTCCTCCCTCTTCGCCTTTAGCAGCAAGACAGAATCATCTGCGAATAACAGGTGAGAAACAACAGGTGCGGTCGGGCAAATCCTCACACCCCCAATACGTCCGTTCGCTTCCGCATCATGTAGCAAAGCCGATAGCCCCTCCGCGCAAATGACAAAGAGATATGGTGATGAAGGGTCACCCTGACGTAAACCACGCGTAGGAGAGAACTGTTCAGTAAGCTCACCATTGATCTTTATTTGATAGCGCACACTAGAAACACAGTTCATCACAAGATCGACCCATCTGGTCCCAAACCCCAACCTGAGAAGCATAGCGCGCAGAAAGTCCCATTCAACTCTGTCATAAGCCTTACTCATGTCCGCCTTCACCGCCGCAATGACTTCGCCCCCTCTTCTCTTGTTCAACAGGGCGTGCGATAGTTCATATGCAATGAGTACATTGTCGGTGATAAGACGCCCCGGAACGAACGCACTCTGATTATCCGATATAATCTCCGGGAGCACCAGCTTCAGTCTATTGGCAATCACCTTTGAGCATAACTTGTACACTACATTGCAGAGACTGATGGGTCTTAGATCCTTAATTCTCCTTGGATCTTTCACTTTTGGGATGAGCACGACGACAGTATCGTTCCACCCCTCCGGCATAGGGCCCCCCTTCAGGACCGAGATCACTTCGTCAACCACCTTGTCACCCATGAAGTGCCAATGTTTCTTGTAAACAATCGACGGCATGCCATCAGGCCCCGGAGCCTTAAGGTCTCCAATGTGGTCAAGCGCTGCTTTAACCTCCTCTCTGGTTACTTCCGCTTCAAGTACGGCTTTCATAGCTTCTGTCACACGCGGTTGCACCTTTGACAGGAGCTCGTCCATGCGATGTGCATTAGTGGACGTAAACAGTTCCTGAAAATAAGAGAAAACATAGTTATTTAGCCCCTCTCCTTCCTTCACTTCCGTCCCATCCTCCCTCCTTAGCATTTTAATTCTGTTTGCTTTCTTCTTCGCCGACGCCACTGCCATGAAATAGCGAGTGCACTTGTTGCCGTCTCTTAGCCACGACACATGAGATAACTGTCTAGCTTTGGTATTCTTCTTATCCTCCAAATCCTCCACAACACACCTCAGCCTCGCCTCTTCTCTTATTTTCTCCTCGGACACCGGAGCCCTCATACATCTCTCCAGGCTTCGCCGTGCTTGCTTTAGGCGGGTCTCCAACTCCCCCGCCACTGTTGGAAATATGCCCTAGAGGCAATAATAAAAGTGTTATTATTATATTTCCTTGTTCATGATAATTGTCTTTTATTCATGCTATAACTGTATTATCCGGAAATCCTAATACACGTGTGAATACATAGACCACAATATGTCCCTAGTAAGCCTCTAGTTGACTAGCTCGTTGTGATCAACAGATAGTCATGGTTTCCTGGCTATGGACATTGGATGTCGTTGATAACGGGATCACATCATTAGGAGAATGATGTGATGGACAAGACCCAATCCTAAGACTAGCACAAAAGATCGAGTAGTTCATTTGCTAGAGCTTTGCGAATGTCAAGTATCTCTTCCTTTGACCATGAGATCGTATAACTCCTGGATACCGTAGGAGTGCTTTGGGTGTATCAAACGTCACAACGTAACTGGGTGACTATAAAGGTGCACTACAGGTATCTCCGAAAGTATCTATTGTTTTATGCGGATCGAGACTGGAATTTGTCACTCCGTGTAAACGGAGAGGTATCTCTGGGCCCACTCGGTAGGACATCATCATATGCGCAATGTGACCAAGGATTTGATCACGGGATGATGTGTTACGGAACGAGTAAAGTGACTTGCCGATAACGAGATTGAACAAGGTATTGGATACCGACGATCGAATCTCGGGCAAGTAAAATACCGCTAGACAAAGGGAATTGTATACGGGATTGATTAAGTCCTTGACATCGTGGTTCATTCGATGAGATCATCGTGGAACATGTGGGAGCCAACATGGGTATCCAGATCCCGCTGTTGGTTATTGACCGGAGAACGTCTCGGTCATGTCTGCATGTCTCCCGAACCCGTAGGGTCTACACACTTAAGGTTCGATGACGCTAGGGTTATAAAGGAAGCTTGTATGTGGTTACCGAATGTTGTTCGGAGTCCCGGATGAGATCCCGGACGTCACGAGGAGTTCCGGAATGGTCCGGAGGTAAAGATTTATATATAGGAAGTCCTGTTTCGGCAATCGGGACAAGTTTCGGGGTCATCGGTATTGTACCGGGACCACCGGAAGGGTCCCGGGGGCCCACCGGGTGGGGCCACCTGCCCCGGGGGGCCACATGGGCTGTAGGGGGTGCGCCTTGGCCTACATGGGCCAAGGGCACCAGCCCCTAGAGGCCCATGCGCCAAGATAAAGGAAAAAGGGGAGAGTCCTAAAGGGGGAAGGCACCTCCGAGGTGCCTTGGGGAGGATGGACTCCTCCCCATCCTTAGCCGCACCCCTTCCTTGGAGGAGGGGGCAAGGCTGCGCCCTCCCCCTCTCCCTTGGCCCTATATATAGTGGGGAAAAGGAGGAGCAATCATACCTAAGGCCTTAGGTTGCCTCCCTCTCCCTCCCGTGACACATCTCCTCTCCCGTAGGTGCTCGGCGAAGCCCTGCAGGGATTGCCACGCTCCTCCACCACCACCACGCCGTTGTGCTGCTGTTGGATGGAGTCTTCCTCAACCTCTCCCTCTCTCCTTGCTGGATCAAGGCGTGGGAGACGTCACCGGGCTGTACGTGTGTTGAACGCGGAGGTGCCGTCCGTTCGGCACTTGATCATCGGTGATCTGAATCACGACGAGTACGACTCCATCAACCCCGTTCACTTGAACGCTTCCGCTTAGCGATCTACAAGGGTATGTAGATGCACTCCCCTTTCTACTCGTTGCTGGTCTCTCCATAGATAGATCTTGGTGTTACGTAGGAAAATTTTGAATTTCTGCTACGTTCCCCAACAGTGGCATCATGAGCTAGGTCTATTGCGTAGATTCTTTGCACGAGTAGAACACAAAGTAGTTGTGGGCGTTGATGTTGTTCAATATGCTTACCGTTACTAGTCCAATCTTGTTTCGACGGTATTGTGGGATGAAGCGGCCCGGACCGACCTTACACGTACTCTTACGTGAGACAGGTTCCACCGATTGACATGCGCTTGGTGCATAAGGTGGCTAGCGGGTGCCAGTCTCTCCCACTTTAGTCGGAACGGATTCGATGAAAAGGGTCCTTATGAAGGGTAAATAGCAATTGGCATATCACGTTGTGGTCTTGCGTAGGTAAGAAACGTTCTTGCTAGAAACCCATAGCAGCCACGTAAAACATGCAACAACAATTAGAGGACGTCTAACTTGTTTTTGCAGGGTATGCTATGTGATGTGATATGGCCAAGAAGAATGTGATGAATGATATGTGATGTATGAGATTGATCATGTTCTTGTAATAGGATTCACGACTTGCATGTCGATGAGTATGACAACCGGCAGGAGCCATAGGAGTTGTCTTTATTTATTGTATGACCTGCGTGTCATTGAAGAACGCCATGTAAACTACTTTACTTTATTGCTAAACGCGTTAGTCATAGAAGTAGAAGTAGCCGTTGGCGTGACAACTTCATGAAGACACGATGATGGAGATCATGGTGTCGTGCCGGTGACGATGATGATCATGGAGCCCCGAAGATGAAGATCAAAAGGAGCAAAATGATATTGGCCATATCATGTCACTATTTGATTGCATGTGATGTTTATCATGTTTATGCATCTTGTTTGCTTAGGACGACGGTAGTAAATAAGATGATCCCTTACAAAATTTCAAGAAGTGTTCTCCCCTAACTGTGCACCGTTGCTACAGTTCGTCGCTTCTAAGCACCACGTGATGATCGGGTGTGATGGATTCTTACGTTCACATACAACGGGTGTAAGACAGTTTTACACAGCGAAAACACTTAGGGTTAACTTGACGAGCCTAGCATGTGCAGACATGGCCTCGGAACACGGAGACCGAAAGGTCGAGCATGAGTCGTATAGTAGATACGATCAACATGAAGATGTTCACCGATGATGACTAGTCCGTCTCACGTGATGATCGGACACGGCCTAGTTGACTCGGATCATGTGATCACTTAGATGACCAGAGGGATGTCTATCTAAGTGGGAGTTCATAAGATGAACTTAATTATCCTGAACATAGTCAAAAAAAGTTTTTGCAAATTATGTCGTAGCTCGCGCTATAGTTCTACTGTTTTAGATATGTTCCTGGAGAAATTATAGTTGAAAGTTGATAGTAGCGATTATGCGATCACTAGAACGCTTATGTCCTTAATGCACTGCTCAGTGTGCTGAACCCCAAACGTCGTTTGTGGATGTTTTGAACATCGAACATACACGTTTTGATAACTACATGATAGTTCGGTTAAATGGTTTAAGTAGAGGCACCAAAGACGTTTTTCGAAACATCGCGGAACATATGAGATGTTTCAAGGGCTGAAATTAGGATTTCAGGCTCATGCCCACGTCAAGAGGTATAAGACCTCCGACGATTTTCTTAGCCTGCAAACTAAGGGAGAAAAGCTCAATCGTTGAGCTTGTGCTCAGATTGTCTGAGTGCAACAATCACTTGAATCGAGTGGGAGTTGATCTTCCAGATGAGATAGTGATGTTTCCCCAAAGTCATTGCCACCAAGCTGCTAGAGCTTCGTGATGAACTATAACATATCAAGGATAGAGATGATGATCCTTGAGGTATTCGCGTTGTTTGACATCGCGAAAGTAGAAATCAAGAAGGAGCATCAATTGTTGATGGTTGATGAAACCACTAGTTTCAAGAAGGGCAAGGGAAAGAAGGGATACTTCATGAAACGGCAAATCAGCTGCTGCACCAATGAAGAAACCCGAGGTTGAACCCAAACCCGAGACTAAGTGCTTCTATAATAAGGGGAACAACCACTGGAGCAAGATTACCCTAGATACTTGGTAGATGAGAAGGCTGGCAAGGTCGATAGAAGTATATTGGATATACATTATGTTAATGTGTACTTTACTAGTACTCCTAGTAGCACCAGGGTATTAGATACCGGTTCGGTTGCTAAGTGTTAGTAACTCGAAATAAAAGCTACGGAATAAAACGGAGACTAGCTAAAGGTGAGCTGACGATACGTGTTGGAAGTGTTTCCAAGTTTGATGTGATCAAACATCGCACGCTCCCTCTACCATCAAGATTAGTATTAAACCTGAATGGTTTATTGAATCTCGATCGTAGTGATACACATTTTCATGCCAAAAGATATAAGATAGTAATGATAGTACCACTTACTTGTGGCACTGCCATGTAAGTCATAATGGTACAAAACGCATGAAGAAGCTCCATGTTGATGGATCTTTGGACTCACTCATTTTTTGAAAAGTTTGAGACATGCGAACCATGTCTATTGGTATATATGCATGAAGAAACTCCATGCAAATGGACCGTTTGAACTCACTTGATTTTGAATCACTTGAGATATACCACATGGGCAAGATGACTGAAAAGCCTCGTTTTCAGTAAGATGGAACAAGATAGCAACTTGTTGGAAGTAACACATTTTGATGTGTCCAATCCAATGAGTGCTGAGGCATGTAGTGAATATCGTTATGATCTTACTTCACAGATGATTCGAGTAGATGTTGAGAATATTTACTTGATGAAACACAAGTCTGAATTATTGAATGGTTCAAGTAATTTCAGAGTGAAGTAGAAGATCATTGTGACAAGAGGATAAAATGTCTATGATATGATCATAGAGATGAATATCTGAGTTACGAGTTTTGGCACACAATTAAGACATTGTGGAAATTGTTTCGCAATTAATACCGCCTGGAACACCATAGTGTGATGGTGTGTCCGAACATCATAGTTGCACCCTATTGGATATGGTGCGTACCATGATGTCTCTTATCGAATTACCACTATCGTTCATGGGTTAGGCATTAGAGACAACCACATTCACTTTAAAATAGGGCACCACGTAATTCCGATGAGATGACACCGTATGAATTATGGTTTAGAGAAACCTAAGTTGTCGTTTCTTAAAGGTTTGGGGCTGCGACGCTTATGTGAAAAAGTTTCAGGATTAAGCTCGAACCCAAAGCGGATAAAATACATCTTCATAGGACACCCAAAACAGTTGGGTATACCTCCTAATTCAGATCCGAAAGCAATATGAATTGTTTCTAGAATCGGGTCCTTTCTCGAGGAAAGGTTTCTCTCGAAAGAGTTGAGTGGGAGGATGGTGGAGACTTGATGAGGTTATTGAACCGTCTCTTCAACTAGTGTGTGGCAGGGCACAGGAAGTTGTTCCTGTGGCACCTACACCAATTGAAGTGGAAGCTTATGATATTGATCATGAAACTTCGGATCAAGTCACTACCAAACCTCGTAGGACGACAAGGACACATACTACTTCGGAGTGGTAAGGTGATCCTGTCTTGAAGGTCATGTTGCTAGACAACAATGAACCTACGAGCTATGGAGAAGCGATGGTGGGCCCGAATTCCGATAAATGGCTCGAGGCCATAAAATCCGAGAACGGATCCATGGACTTTGGTGGACTTGCCCGATGATCGGCAAGCCATTAAGATAAATGGATCTTTAAGAAGAAGACGGACGTGGATGGTAATGTCACCATCCATGAAGCTCGACTTGTGGCAAAAAGTTTTTCACAAGTTCAAGGAGTTGACTACGATGAGATTTTCTCATCCGTAGCGATGCTTAAGTCCGTCGGATTCATGTTAGCATTAGCTGTATTTATGAAATCTGGCAGATGGATATCAAAACGAGTTTCCTTACCAGTTTTCGTGAGGAAAGGTTGTATGTAATACAATCAGAAAGTTTTTTGTCGATCCTAAGGATGCTAAAAGGTATGCTAGCTCCAGCGATCCTTCTAAGGACTGGAGTGAGCATCTCGGAGTTGGAATGTATGCTTTGATGATGATCAAAGATTTTGGGTTTGTACAAAGTTTATGAGAAACTTGTATTTCCAAAGAAGTGAGTGGGAGCACTATAGAATTTCTGATGAGTATATGTTGTTGACATATTGATGATCAGAGATGATGTAGAATTTCTAGAAAGCATATAGGGTTATTTGAAAGGTGTTTTTCAATGGAAAACCTGGATTAAGCTACTTGAACATTGAGCATCATGATCTATAAGGATAGATCAAAATGCTTAATAATACTTTCAAATGAGCACATACCTTGACATGATCTTGAAGGTGTTCAAGATGGATCAGTCAAAGAAGAAGTTCTTGCCTGAGTTGTAAGATACGAAGTTAAGACTTAAAGCTCGACCACGGCAGAATAGAGAGAAAGGACGAAGGTCGTCCCCTATGCTTAAAACGTAGGCTCTTCAGTATGCTATGCTGTGTACCGCACCTGAAGTGTGCATTGCCATGAGTCAGTCAAGGGGTACAAGAGTGATCCAAGAATGGCTCACAGGACAGCGGTCAAAGTTATCCTTAGTAACTAGTGGACTAAGGAATTTTTCTCGATTATGGAGGTGATAAAAGAGTTCGTCGTAAAGGTTACGACGATGCAAGCTTGACACCTATCCGGATAGCTCTGAGTAGAGAGACCGGATACATATAATGGAGCAATAATTTAGAATAGCTCCAAGTAGAACAGTTGTTTGGAATAGCTCCAAATAGAGCGTGGTAGCTGCATCTAGGAGATGACATAGAGATTTTAAGCACACATGGATCTGAAAGGTTCAGACCCGTTGACTAAAACCTCTCTCACAAGCAACATGATCAAACTTAAAACTCATTGAGTATTAATCACATAGTGATGTGAACTAGACTACTGATTCTAGTAAACTCTTGGGTGTTAGTCACATGGCGATGTGACCTGTGAGTGTTAATCACATGACAATGTGAACTAGATTATTGACTCTAGTGCAAGTGGGAGACTGTTGGAAATATGCCCTAGAGGCAATAATAAAAGTGTTATTATTATATTTCCTTGTTCATGATAATTGTCTTTTATTCATGCTATAACTGTATTATCCGGAAATCGTAATACACGTGTGAATACATAGACCACAATATGTCCCTAGTAAGCCTCTAGTTGACTAGCTCGTTGTGATCAACAGATAGTCATGGTTTCCTGGCTATGGACATTGGATGTCGTTGATAACGGGATCACATCATTAGGAGAATGATGTGATGGACAAGACCCAATCCTAAGACTAGCACAAAAGATCGAGTAGTTCATTTGCTAGAGCTTTGCGAATGTCAAGTATCTCTTCCTTTGACCATGAGATCGTATAACTCCTGGATACCGTAGGAGTGCTTTGGGTGTATCAAACATCACAACGTAACTGGGTGACTATAAAGGTGCACTACAGGTATCTCCGAAAGTATCTATTGTTTTATGCGGATCGAGACTGGAATTTGTCACTCCGTGTAAACGGAGAGGTATCTCTGGGCCCACTCGGTAGGACATCATCATTTGCGCAAATGTGACCAAGGAGTTGATCACGGGATGATGTGTTACGGAACGAGTAAAGTGACTTGCCGATAACGAGATTGAACAAGGTATTGGATACCGACGATCGAATCTCGGGCAAGTAACATACCGATAGACAAAGGGAATTGAATACGGGATTGATTAAGTCCTTGACATCGTGGTTCATCCGATGAGATCATCGTGGAACATGTGGGAGCCAACATGGGTATCCAGATCCCGCTGTTGGTTATTGACTGGAGAACGTCTCGGTCATGTCTGCATGTCTCCCGAACCCGTAGGGTCTACACACTTAAGGTTCGATGACGCTAGGGTTATAAAGGAAGCTTGTATGTGGTTACCGAATGTTGTTCGGAGTCCCGGATGAGATCCCGGACGTCACGAGGAGTTCCGGAATGGTCCGGAGGTAAAGATTTATATATAGGAAGTCCTGTTTCGGCAATCGGGACAAGTTTCGGGGTCATCGGTATTGTACCGGGACCACCGGAAGGGTCCCGGGGGCCCACCGGGTGGGGCCACCTGCCCCGGGGGGCCACATGGGCTGTAGGGGGTGCGCCTTGGCCTACATGGGCCAAGGGCACCAGCCCCTAGAGGCCCATGCGCCAAGATAAAGGAAAAAGGGGAGAGTCCTAAAGGGGGAAGGCACCTCCGAGGTGCCTTGGGGAGGATGGACTCCTCCCCATCCTTAGCCGCACCCCTTCCTTGGAGGAGGGGGCAAGGCTGCGCCCTCCCCCTCTCCCTTGGCCCTATATATAGTGGGGAAAAGGAGGAGCAATCATACCTAAGGCCTTAGGTTGCCTCCCTCTCCCTCCCGTGACACATCTCCTCTCCCGTAGGTGCTCGGCGAAGCCCTGCAGGGATTGCCACGCTCCTCCACCACCACCACGCCGTTGTGCTGCTGTTGGATGGAGTCTTCCTCAATCTCTCCCTCTCTCCTTGCTGGATCAAGGCGTGGGAGACGTCACCGGGCTGTACGTGTGTTGAACGCGAAGGTGCCGTCCGTTCGGCACTTGATCATCGGTGATCTGAATCACGACGAGTACGACTCCATCAACCCCGTTCACTTGAACGCTTCCGCTTAGCGATCTACAAGGGTATGTAGATGCACTCCCCTTTCTACTCGTTGCTGGTCTCTCCATAGATAGATCTTGGTGTTACGTAGGAAAATTTTGAATTTCTGCTACGTTCCCCAACAGCCACTTCCTCTCCCCACCTTCTCATCCTCCCAGCCACGCATCGCATCACCGACGCCACATCTCCACTTCCCTCCCGACAGCCCTGCTCCCACGCGCCTTGCACCTCCGCGCTGCAGCCCTCCTTCTTCAGCCACCAGGCCTGAAAACGGAAGCCGCGGTCACCCCCTCCATTTTCTTCCCTCCTCCCTGGGTATTAACAATGACCGGTCGGTGATCAGAATGTCGTGGAGCTCCATTTATAACTGCGAACTCAAAAAACCATTCGCACCATGAGGCGTTAGCTGTAGCCCTGTCCAACCTCTCGCAGATGTAAGACTCAATGTTCTTGCTATGGTTCCTCCACGTGTATTTGTCCCCCTCATAACCAATGTCACATAGCTCACAGGCCTCCAACGCTTCTCTAAATCTATCCATGTGTCGCTGTGGCCTGACAGCGCCACCGATTTTTTCATCCATTGATAGGATTTCATTAAAGTCACCCAAACACAGCCACGGCCTCCCTGCTTGATGTTGTTGAGCAAGTAGTTTCATCACCCTCCACGTCTCCACTTTCCTCTCCGCCTCCGACTCCCCATAAACCCCCGTCAGGCGCCACACCCTTCCGTTCTCCTCCACATCTGCATGAATATGCTTCCTTTCGAACGATCGCAACGTCAGATCAACACCCCGTCTCCAAAACAGAGCCACTCCTCTACTTCTCCCCTCCGGGCTTGATACTATTAAGTGAGCAAGCCCCAAGGTCCACCTAAATCTCTCCAGTTCCTTCTCTGTCAGCTTTGTCTCCGCCAGAAACACTATGTCAGGATCCTCCTCCCTCCCCAGATCGAGGAGACTACGAACTGCCGGACCGTTCCCGAGTCCCCGGCAGTTCCATCCAACGATTTTCATTGCTCCTGACGGGGTTGCCCTTGCAACCCGGCCGATAATAAATCATGAGATCCCACCCTCTGAACTTGCTGGCTTTCTTCCCCCTTATCCTCCTCTCCCTCCACTCTTCCCTTCTTCCTCACCATCTCCTGGTCTTCATCTGCCCCTCCTCTCTTCTGGCCTACCACCGCCTCCGTAGCAACACTACCTTCCGGCCGAACCTTGTCCCTGCCTTTCTTTCTGTATCTCTTTCCTTCCGGGTTCTTGCTTACAACTCCTTCCCCTAAGGCAGGCGCTTTCCCCCCTCCCACCATACCATGAACGGGCTCCTCCTTTTCGTCCACCCCCTACCCTTCACCCCCTCGCCCATTTTTGTGATTGTGCCCCCTCCCTGAAAGACGAGCTTCTTTGGTACTCCCCCTCTTGGCGGGACTGTGGTATTCTTGAGCGGGCTAGTCACCTCCTCCCCCTTCTCCTTTGCTTCCCTTCCACCCTCGCCAGACTGCGAATCACTCTTCCGCCATGATAAACTGTCGCTGCCACTCCCTAACCTTTCTCCTGCCTTCCTGAACCCAAGAAACTGATCTCTCCCCGAGCTACGATTGGCATTCCTCCACAGCCCCTCCTTTGCAAAACCCCTCCTGTGTCCCATATCAGCTTTAAGCCACCTCCCGAACTGCTTCTTCCCTCCCTTTCCTCCTTCGGTCGAGCACTCCTTCTCCCCATGGCCAATCACACCACACGTGTAGCAAAAGTCCGGGAGATATTCGTACTCAAACCTACACCACCCCTTCTCCTCCCCTTCATATTCTTCCCCCGCTACAACCATCCGTTTATCCTGCACTTCATCCCCCTCCGACTCCTCACACAGCGTAAACCCTCGCATAATAGGTTTATCAATCCTCATCCGCACTTTGATCCTCAAGAACTTGCCAATCGCGTTTCCATCAGCTCCAGTGTCTGCCTCCTCAAAGCGTCCTACTAGTTTCCCGATCTCCTCAGCAGCTTCCTCGTTCATCATACCCAAGGGCAGGTCGTAAACCCTAATCCAGATCGGGATATTATTGAATTGATAGTCCTCCGGTCTCTTGATGGGCACATAGTCCTCCACAACCACCAGTTCTTTATCGAACATCCACGGGCCGTTTTCCAGAGCCTTCCTCTTCCCCGTCTCTTGGTGAAACGTGAACAAAAACTGGTTGACCCCAATCTCCGTGCACCCTATACCTTTGATCGGGCACCAGATCTTCCCCAGCGTGAGGCAGATCGCATCCGGATGTGCTAGCTTCTCTGACCTCACCTTCCCGACCGCCTGAGCCACCCCTCCTTACCCTTCTCCTTGGTCGGAATCCTGATCCGCACCCCTTCTTCTCCTCATCGGAGAGCTTCAGCCCCTTCAACAAACCAGCGACCCCCTCCATACCTCCCCCTCCTCCTCCTAGGGTTTTGGTGTTTTACGACCACGCGCCCTAGGGAGGCGCGTGGAAGGCCTTTGTGGATGGGACGGGACGACGCCGGATTCCATGAGACCAGAGACGGGACAACGGCGGCGGATCGAGAAAAACCTAGGTTTCCACCATGCCAGATCGCGATCGCCCTCGCAGTCGCCAGAGACACGCCAACCGTCACCCTATAGGGACGGACTGACCTATAGAAGCTATTTGTTCTGAAAGTGATATGTAGAGGGCGGGCCTTGAATTGTTGTAGGTGGTATTATGGTGTGAGTGATATGTAGCAACAAGGCTGGGCACATCATTAAGCTCAATCCCCGCAACAAAATCTTCAACGATGAGTATGCCCTTACAGGTGCCATTGGCCCATTTCACTCATCTGGAGCAGCTTCATCTTAGGTGGGATGATTTTTATGGAGCGAGTACCCGAGGTCATAGGATCATTACAGAACCCGAGGCATCTTTAGCAGGGAAGTCCCCCTCACCCTGGAAACTTAACGAAGCTAAATTACCTTAATAATGCCTTGCCAAATGACATATTCAGTTCTAGTAGCTCTGTTGAGAATTTCCTCGGGCTTTCATCGTTGGCGCACACGGAAAAATAATAAATGAAAATGGCAAAATTGTCAATATTTGCTAATGCTCTAATGGAATGTGATAATTGCAGGCATCAGATTCGCAAAGATCTAACAGATACCATTGTCCAATGTTTGGAACCACAGTAAGCCATGAAAATCATGAAAAAGGACAATAGAAATTGTAGAGTATCATCAGAGAACAACCCAAGCCACGCACGAGAACAAAGAGAGACACCTTACATGGCCCTTCGATAAGGGTCCTCCACTTAGCACAAGGAAATACAACAATAGAACGCACAAGGAAATAAAGGACACGGAACACACAGTCTGAATTTCATAAAAAAATCAGCCCGAGCATTCAGCACACACTTGATCACGTTAATTTCCATAGCCGGAGAAGGAAGCCAATTATTACAAACATGGGCATTCAGAGTTTCATGTGATGGGAGGACGATCATCGTTAATGTTCAACAAGGTATGATGGCCCTGTTTATAATACAAAATAAGAGCATAATAGCCTGTTTGAACTACATTGTAACAAATTCATCACAAGAAAGAAAAGCATTCATCAATATCATCAGGATCAGGGTAGCAGTGGCGGTACTACCTCCGTCCTGGTTTATTGTCCCCATTGTATTCCGTGCTAAATTTTGACCAAAAAATTGACTAACAAAAATTATATTGTTGGATTCGTATTTGATCATAGTTTTCAATGATATAATTTTTGATGACATGCATGGACATTTTGTTAGATAAATTTATGGTCAAAATTTAGCACGGAATACAATGAGGACCAATAAACCAGGACGGAGGTAGTATATGCCATCATCCTCCACACCATGCACCCAATCTACGTCAATTTCATGATCTTCAATGAGCTTATCGTTGGTATAAGATGTGCCTGATTCATAAAACTTCTCAAATTCATTGTGCTCGAAGAAACTCTCCACAGCTGGATGAACAATTCGGTTTCCTTCAAACTCGCAGTAAATGCAACGGACTTGTTCTGCCGTACATACAAAAAAAGTGCATATTGTTTCATATGAGAACATACTTCATTAAGCTGGATCACAACTAATTTGTAATACTTATCAAAGATCAATGGGATCTAAGCAACCAAGTGCTATGTTACTAAAACAACAGAAAGGAAAACACGCTAAATTGAACTTGCATCATATATAACTGAAGGGGCAACAACATGCAATAAGTCTATATTTTATCTCATTCCACAAAATGTAATACTAGCAAGGTTCTAGTAGTGTTATAACTAACAACATTTCAATTTATAGAAACCAATTTCTATTATAAACTACAATTCAGTTCTTTGCACATAACAATTTAGTGACTCCCAGTAGAAATAACATGGCCCAACCCATCATAATTGCTCACCAAGCATTAGTACTCTTACTACTTCCATTAGTAGGAGCTACCAAAAAGAACATTTTTCGGTCTGCAGTGAAGACTTTATATTGTTTGAAGGCCCGCTAAACCGCTAAATCGTGGCATTTGACACTATGTAAATAAACATCTTAAAGAAAAGAATACACGGCCATCATGGTCGGTCGCTATTTAAAACAGTGATCTGGTGTTTTCTCGAAGTGCAACAGCAAAAGATATACCAAAGTGAGCAGTGTCCACAAAATGTTTCAAATCAAGATATTCCATTATCCTAGTAATGTGAACCGATCTCTAGTAAACGCTACAGTAAACAATGTATAGATTTAATGCAAATTCTTTATAAGATACAAAGATTAGGTGAAACAATTGCAACTGCATGTACAGTGATGACATTGCAGTGAGCTATGGATCAAAACCATGGATACCTTTATTTAAGCGTAAAGGAAGCATTGACTAGAGCACACAGGTACTGTTAGGATGGTATTTAGATGATTATAGGTGATCAAAAACAGTCGGAGCATTCAGCGGACACTCGATCACGTTAATTTCCATAACTTGTGATCAGAGAAGGACGACAATTAGGACAAACCTGGGCATTTAGAGTTTCATGTGATTAGAGGACGACGACCACCATCTTTAAGGTTCAACAGTGTATGATGACCTTGTTTAAGTAAAAAAAAAAGAGGATGATAGTCTGTTTGAACTACATTGTAACAATCATCACAAGAAAGAAAAGTATCATGACAAGATGCCATGCCACTTTTGCCACCCCCCTCTCTACACTCAGCAAATAGATAGTTCTTCATCATCAATATCATCAGGATCAGGGTAGCAGTGGTGGTATATGCCATCATCCTCCACACCATGCACCCAATCTACGTCAATTTCATGATCTTCAATGAGCTTATCGTTGGTATAAGATGTGCCAGATTCATAGAACTTCTCAAATTCATTGCGCCCGAAGAAACTCTCCACGGCTGGATGAACAATTCTGTTTCCTTCATACTCACAGTAAATGCAACGGACTTGTTCTACCGTACATACAAAAAAGCACATGAGAACATACTTCATTAAGCTGAATCACAGCTAATTTTTATCAAAGATCACTAGGATCTAAGCAACTAAGTGCTATGTTACTAAAAAAAGCAGAAGGTAAAGCACAATAAACTGAACTTGCATCATAACAAAAGGGGCAACAACATGCAAATTTAGGTAAACAATGGCTACTGCATGTACAGCGATGACATTGCATTGAGCTATGGACCTAATTAAACATGAAAAGTACCTACCATGTACTCCCTCCATTCCAAAATAGATGACCCAATTTTATACTAACTTTAGTATAAAGTTGGATCATCTATTTTGGAACGGAGGGAGTAGCAGCTGAACTCTTCATTTGAGCATAAAGAAAGCATTGACCAGAGCACACATGTACTGTTAGGATGGTATTTATATGAATTAAATAGGCGACAAAACAATGCAGATTACGAAATTGAGAAAGGAAATAGCTCAATCCACTTGACAGAAAATATCAAAACGGAAATTGCAAGGTCAAAGGCTAGAGCATACCAGCTTCTGGTTTCTGCGGAATCACGGGGACACACCAACATGTATCAGCACCGTGTTTTCCACATTCAGCAAAGAAGAGCGTTGGAGGATCATATGGGCGGGCTTTGCTAACTGCCAGAAAGTTGATATGGGTGTGATAATACTTTTGAAAAGTCCATGGGTTGTAGTCTCGAACATTCTCACCCTCGCTGGGCACCGGACCAGATACGAACTCATTGACAGCACAGATGATATGAAGTTCAAACAGGTGGCCCTCCTTCAGCCACGAAAGATGAACATCGTTAGATTGGATACAAGCCATAGCCCAAGCACAGAGATTACTTGAAATGAAACTGTTAAGTAAGTAGAGGTGAGCAAGCAAGAGACTAACCGCAGCTATATTGTTGAATTTCTCCAATGCATTTGTCGCCATGCTGGTGACTCGGTTATGCTGACCCCAGAACCTACTGCTGCATATACCTACTTGATAGTAGAATCCCTTCTTGACCTTCGTAGGGGCTAGATCCCGTTGCTGGCGAGCAGAGGAGGGATACCTATCTAATATCTTGCAAAGCAAACTAAGATCCTGAGAGGATAGTGGGACACCATCCCGCATGTGCAACACTTTTGAGAGAGACTCGCTCAGACCATCCACTGACACCTCTGAGTCAAACTCGGCGGGTTTACTCACCCCACTCAGTGATGCCAGGAACTCTTTGTGTGCAAGAGGGTGGCAGTGACGTGCCGCGGTGGCCGCGGCCGTATATGCTTCAGGAACACTAGCAGACGGGATGCTGTCTTCAACCGCGGAGCACTGAGTAAGAGAAGGGTCAGGAATGTTGAGAACCTGACCACAACCAGAAAAGTTTAGACGCGTTTCTCCGGTAGCACTGGGCGTAGTAGAAAGTCTGGGATCAGCAGCTCGCAAGTCGGCCCCGGCCACCAGCAGGCGTTGCATGGCTAGGTCGGGAGTGAGACCCCGGTATCGAGTGCACAGGAAGGATATGAGGCCGTAGAGTGACTGCGCTGCAATCCGCCACAGCAACTTGGTGCTGATCATGGTTAACGGAAATTGTTTGCTTTGTGGGAAGTTTTGCTCGCACCAGATGGTGTTGACAATGATATTGGAGACAGGGTCCAGCAGACCATAGCAGTAGCCACCCCAGATCATGCTCTGGTGATACTGATTGCGCAGCTCGGCCGTGGGCAGCCTGCCCATCGCCTCCAGGTAGAATCCATGGATCATCGCAAGGAGCATTCGCTTCATGGGCGCCCGGGCAGGAGGCAGCTCCCTGGGTTCTGCACAAAATTTGGCATTTGCTTCTATATGCCGCCTCCTCGCGAGTTCCCAGGTTTTTTTCAGCTGGAGGACAGGATCGGATGCCCCATTGGCCTTCAAGAGCTTCTCTGCACGAAGGACTATGTCGTCGTGCTGCCTCCTCTGCGATGGCGCGGAGCGGAAAGCTTCCACGGCAGGCGAAAGCAGCTTCCACCCCTGCACGAGCCCCTGCGGGTCCGAGTGCTTGGCGGCAACCGCCGCACATCTGAGGGCGGCCTCGACCGCTGCCTCGGTGGTCTCGGAGCTGAAGTTAAACTCCCGCATCCCGCGTCTGCCGATGACGTGGAGCGAGGCCACAAAGGGGTCCGCCTCCGCGGCGTCAAGGTACAGCCAGGCCTCCGCGTCGGGGAGGTAGGGGAAGAGGCAGGTCAGGAAGGCGACGAGGCCGTCGAGCTTGTTAAGGTCTAAATCCTGCTCTCCTCCTCTTCGTCGTCGTCGTTCTACCGCCGGCGGGGCAGCAGGACACACTTGTTTAGTTGGCGTGGCAGCACAACATGCTTGGGAGATGGCGCTGTTGATGAGGATGTTGGTGGCGGGGTCCAGAAGGCCGAAGCAAAACCCCTTGTCCAGTAGTAAACCCTCGTCGAGCTGCAGCCGGCCGTGGATCTTGTCGACCTTGGCAAGAAGTACTCGGATCTCATCTTTGATTTCGTATATGTGGAATTGGTTCTTGACGTCCCTTGGACCAAAAGTGCGGATGCCATCCCCATTGCTGCTGCTGCTGCTGCTCCGGCTGTCGCTGTCGCAGGAGGCGGCCTGGTGTAGGGCAGGGACGGGTTTGCTGGTCATTGAGGCAGGATTTGGGGATCTGGTGGGTGCTTCTTGCGGCGGACGAGGGTTTTATAACTTCTATAAGACTCCGGCTATCTCCGGACAAGGAACGAACGCAAGGGGAGGCACGTCTCCGGTTTCATATGAAAATCGGACCAACAAGCCAGCCTGCTTCGTCTTCCTCCTAAAAAGAGAATACCGCCTCGTGCTAGTACATGCTTATGATGAAACAATGCGACAGAAAACGCGATTATCAGCGAACACATGAAGCGCCCCAACGAACAGCCGCACGCCCGCACTACACATCACAAAAACCACCGCATCGCTTTGGGAGAGGGGGAGAAGGAAGGGGGGTTACAACTTGATGGCCGCGGTGTCGTCGCTGGTGGCCTGCACGGCGGCCGGGCTGCTCCGGGCGGTGGCGCAGCCTCCCCGCCTTCACCCGGCGGTGGCGCCAGCCGATCGATCAGGGCGCCGCCGGCCGCATGCACGGACGGACGGACACGGGGCGATGGGAAGTCTGGGGCCCCGGGCCTGCACATCGATCAGCACGACACGGCTCAGCCGCCCGCAGAAGAAACGGGCCGTTAAGAACCAGAAGAAAAGGCTGAATGCTCAAGAAAGAGAACGGGGTGCGGGCCGAGAAGATGGACCTGCAAAACAATGCAGACCGAGCAAAATAGGAGTATTCCCTAAAAAAAGAGAGCAAAATAGGAGTAGAAATTAATTAATCCACCTAAAGTTTCTCAAAATAAATAAATAATCCCCCCTAAAAGAAGTAGAAATTAATTATTATATTTTTCAAAACTAAATAACCGTTTAAGAATTTGATCAATAAATGCAGTTATACCACTATGTTCACACATTCTGTATGTTGCTCCGAAGACGGAGGGGGAGAGGATGCAGTGCGTCGATGGAGGTAGGGTTAGGATAAAAATTAGGGTTTGATTATGGGGGAGGTGTGTGAAGATTGTGTGTTCCCGGTCTAGTTCTCACGGTCTTATTTTTTCTTCTATGGGTTTGTCTTAATGGCATTGTCCAACGAGCAGACAACGTGGTTGTGTGCAGTGGCGGAGCGACATAGCCAAAGTTGGGCGGGCCGGTATGAAGGAAGGCCACTATTTTTGTCCTCATAGCCCAATTTACTAATTGTCTCTGGGCCATGGCCCATTTTCATAGCACGTAGCTCCATTAGTGGTTGTGCATCTTGGTTATCTGACTCCAGTTCCGACCAACAAAGGTTGACAAGTTTCGGCCTTGTTAGGGGTTTGTGAGAGATGTGTTCAATGAGTCCGTCTAGCTGGACCTGGGGCGTGTCATACAGCCTCTCTGGCGTCTTCTTCACAGGGGCGCTAATTTGCTATGTAGATCATGACCGTTGACATCTCTTCTTCTTCATCATTTGATGATTTTGCGGCCACTACTTATAGAAAACTTCTACTTCCTCAAGAATTTAAACATATTTTCTAATTTTTGTAAAAGTGTTCTTTTTATAAAGGGTTTGTGTTACTTAGGGCATCTCCAAAGAAGACCCTCAAAGCTTCAGTACTTGTTCGGGTTGTAGTGTCTGGATTATTTTTGTCAACTTCTGTAATTTAATGGGATTCCTATCAGTCTGCGGAACGGTTCAGCCATGCTTTTTTCCGTAAACTAGAACCTACATGGGGAGCTTTGGTAGTGTCCGGGCATCGGATTGACCAAGCAAAAGCCATCATGTGGTCCTCCTCTTCTCTCTCTCTCTCTCCCCTCTCAACCGCACATCACACACACACATATGCACCACATCCATGCCCCCTTCTCCTCTCTCTCCTCCCAACCGAACAAATGATATTTTTTGTGATTAAGATTGGATGACTCCTTCCCACACAATATCTACGGACCACGTCAGGACGGAAAAAAGGACACTCGGGGTCCGTTTAGGGACTAGCCTTGGAGATGCCCTTAATATTACCTCCATCCCAAATTAGTTGTCATAGATTTGTCTAGATACGGATGTAAGTAACACTAAATTGTGTTTAAATACATCCTTATCTAGATAAATATAAACAACTAATTCGGGACGAAGGGAGTATATGGTTTAGACTTCCAGAGGAAAAATTGTACCCCCTCCGTGTCAAAATAAGTGTATCAATTTTAGTAGTACAATTCTATACTAAAGTTAACAAAAGAGAGCCATCGGACACACCTACAAGTATACATGATCTCCCATTCGTATTTATCTTGTGTCTCATTCACATGAAGACCAAAGTACAAGTCACGTAAAGATCGACATGACAAAATTGAAAAGATATCAGAACATCTCTGAGCTTGACACCAACGCCCGTCACCTGCCTCCGGCACCACCACAACAGCCAATGAAGAAAAGAATGACGAATCACCTCCTCAACCAAGCTCGACGCAACTCCTTCATTGGTATGCAACATTGTGGACCTCCAAAGTGTCTCATTAAAAGTGAAGCCCTTGCCGTTGAACGAATCAGACCGGGGCAACACCACGGACACGCCATCGAATTCCAGATCTCACTACTAGGGAAAAGCCTAGCAGTAGCCTGATTTTAGGTATAGCAGTAGCGCGGGGGACCGCACTACTGCTACGGTGCTACAACTAAACGTTAGCAGTAGCGTATGTCTGCCCGTGCTACTAATGTACCTACTTAGTAGTAGCGCTTCTCCCAGAACGCGCTACTGGTAGCTACTAGCAGTGTGCCTCTCTATACGCGCTACTACTACTATTATTTTTATTTCTTTCCTGTTTTATGTCATATTCATACTCCATTATACAAGTTTTCATACAATACCAATTTAGAGATTGTTTTTACATCATAATGAGTTATTACATCATTGGGGTGAAAGAACCGCATATTAGTTTAAAGTGGATGGATCCAAAGTGACCAAGTCACGTGACTTGGTCATTTTGGATCCATTCACTTGAAACTAATCTACGGTTCTTTCACCCAATGATATAATAATTCATCACACTACTGCAGGATGCTGCTAACACGACACTACGATCAGAGACCCTTCAAGAAACTGTGTGCGATGTAATAATCACAAACGGTGGTGTCAGAGAACCGTCAAAAATGTCCAAAACGTTTGTGATGACGGATGCATCAAACATGGTTTAGATTTTAGTTGTGTGTGCAATGTAGGGCATACAGTTCAGTTCAATTA
Source organism: Triticum dicoccoides (assembly GCF_002162155.2). Lineage (NCBI taxonomy): Eukaryota > Viridiplantae > Streptophyta > Magnoliopsida > Poales > Poaceae > Triticum > Triticum dicoccoides. Next base: position 214,552,002 of record NC_041393.1, on the reverse strand, counting down.
ACTGTTTGCGATGAGGAGTAACAAAAGAAATGGGCAGCCAGATGAAGGTGTGTGCGATATACAACATACGGTTCACTCGGATGAACTGCTTGTGATTAGGCAACACAAAAGAAATAGTCAGCCAGATGAAAGTGTGTGCGATATACAGCATACGGTTCACTCGGATGAACTGTTTGTGATTAGGCAACACAAAAGAAATAGTCAGCCAGATGAAGGTGTATGCGATAAACAACATACGATTCACTCGGATGAACTGTTTGTGATTAGGCAACACAAAAGAAACGGCCAGTCAGATCAAGGTGTGTGCGATATACGCATGCGGTTCACTCGGCCCTTGTCGTCAGTGTGTGACCTCTGTGGCAACCATTCAATCCCCACTTCCCCAGGCGCCTCTTCGTGTACCGTGGCAACTGTCCACCGCCTCTTCACCTTTCCCTCTCGATTTGGAACTACTGTCGCACGCTCTTCCTTCCTCCATTTGCCTTCACCCTTCCTTCTGCCATTGTTTGATCATCTTCTCCATGGAGGGAACAGGCCGGAAACGACCCCGTTATTCTTGCCCCGATCTGAAAGATGACGTGGTGGACGAACTCATTGATCGGTGCAACGTCATCACCTCGGCTAGCATGGCAGGTTCGTTTAAGACCATTCTCGACTCAACTAATAACATCATTACAAGGAACCCAAGGGTCTAGGAGCGGTTTGACTCCCCTATCTTCTTCGCTGTGACCCTGCTGACTGGCGCGGGGACAAGGGAAGCCTCGCCTTGTGAAAGTTGATGTCGCTTGATAATGCTACATATGATGTTAAGATGCCGTCGCTTGAGGGCAAGGCTTGGGCAGGTGCAAATGGAGATTGGGTTGTTTATATTGGGTACAACTGCGACCAGGAACTTGTGAATGTGTACACTCGTCACCGGGTTCCACTTCCAAAAATCTCAGACGACTGCCCAGAGGTTGAGTACACTGGTATTCTACGTGAGTTCAAATACGATCATGGTGACTGTCGTCTACGGAAGATAGCAATTTGTCGAGTTCCCAACCGCTCTTGGGATTACATGAACTATGAAGTTGTTGCTATCTTCGACAAGCTTGTTGCCATCCTTAGTTCCACGCCTCGATGGATATTGCTCAAAAATCAATTTATGTACACGGCTGAGTACTGTGATGCAATTCAATACGAGGGTCTTGTGTTTACTGCCACCACTCGTGGCACTGTTTTTGCATGGAATCCTGATGCTTTCAGTACATTTGTCTTTCACCGTAATTATAACTGTTTCATCCACATGCATGCGGGTTAGCTAGTTTCCCTTTACTAATTAAATTTCTTGTGTTTCCAAGCTCCTGTGAACATTCCACCACCTATACTTGAAATTTTTTATAACCAAGGGGGAGATGACAATGCTGATGATCACGAGCATGAGGACGAGCAGGACCCATAAACTCAGTGGCGCCTGGCAACTTATTCCGATGGATCACCTCTTCTTGTCTGTATACAGGGCACTGCTCATGTTACTAAGGAAGCAGATGTTGTCTCGCATGGTCGCACTCTCCGGACCTATTCCAACATCTGTTGTAGGGTATTCGGGATGGATACTGGTGTACTAGCGCCAACACCTTCTCCCTGGTTCAGTATTGAAAGTCTTGGAGGAAACTCGCTCTTCCTTGGACAAAACTATCCAATGATGGTGGAAGGCGATCCAGCTGCTGTTGACACAACGTTACTACCATTTATGAGAACCAATTATATCTATACCCCAGACATTTCTATGCTTCCCTACCGTCCCAATATGGGTCCTAACATAGGCCGCTTCAGCCTGGATGATCAGTCCTGCGTTGGTCTCGAGATTGACAGTAGCTGTCCCTTCCCAGAGAATCACTTCTGGTTCAAAGCAAGCGTTTCCAACGTCGACGAGTGGTTGAGCTGAAGTTCATTTCATTGCTTTGTTATTTGTTGTGTGAGAAAACTTTACTAGAATGTTTTGTTGGAAATGATCTATAATCCAACATGTATCCTCATTGTCGTTGTGGGTTGATGACTTGTTGTATGTAATCAACGGTACATTTGCATATGCGTCCATCAACTCACACATGCTAGTGGTGTCCATATGAACAGTGCTAGTGATTTAATATTTGAAAACCAGTGACATCCATCAACTTTATTAGAAATCCTGCTCGACGCATTTTCCCTTGGCTTCCTGGGGAAGCTGTCGGTTTGCATACGGGTGTTCTAACTAAAACGTTTGCGATGAGTGTTTTATATTTAGAAATCATTGACGTTTTTTCAAAAGAAAATCGTTCGATAAGTCTGTACATTAAGAGAGAAAAACGCAAGTTCGTTCAAACCATATCTTTCATTCAGTGACACTGCGAATTTATATTCATATGATCGAGAATTCGAGATACAGTATTAAATCCCAAAAAAAACTATTTCCGGCGGCGGCGGAGGTGGCATGCTGCGCCGTCGTTGTCGTTCAGGGTGTGCAAAACCGAACTGGAAACCAAGAACCGAACTGAAAAAACAAAACCGAACCGAAAATTCGGTTTTTTCAGGTTGCGGTTTCAGCTTCAGTTTTCAATTCTACAAACCATTTAACATTCGGTTTTTTCGGTTTAAAACCAAAAACCGTTCGGTTAAACCGAAATAACCGAAGTTCACTTTTATGTGCAACAATACGAGCTGAGCCGTGCCCCACCCCTTCTTTTATAGCCATCGGCCCATCGCGCTGTGGCTCGTTCGGCGAGGTGGGACTAAATCGCTGCAGCTCGGAACAACAACATGGCACCTAGCGCATGCGATGCTTGTGTGGGCTCAAAGTATCCAGCCCATACAACCACTTTGTCGAGCGATCCACGTCCAGGAAGCCGTTCGGTTTTGTCGGTACTCGGGAGGATCGACCTGGGTCGTACGCTCGTAGCCTCGTGGGCTCGTGGCCGTTGGAGATACGTAGGCTTTTCTCTCTTTCCTTTTTTTGCTTCATCCCTCATTTTAATCTAAAAAATGTTAAGAAGAAATCATGTGGACCTCCGAAACCTGCCTAACCTCTCATATCTTCTGCCTTCTAATTCCTATGACTAAATCATGTCTGTCATGTAGTAATAACCCAATGTACGTACACAATTTTCACAAGAAAATCTAACCTACTGCACCGAACATGTGACCAAAAAATTATTTGTTGTTTACAAGTTCGCGTCAACTTTGGTTATTTTGATTATTACCGAAACCGAACCAAAATTAAATGGTTATTACCGAAACCGAATTGTATCTATGTATAAAACCATATAAACCGAAGTATAAAAAGTGTATAAACCAAAAACCGTATAAACCGAACCGAAACAAACCGAAAAAACCAAATGCACACCATGAGTTGTCGTCCTCCGGGATGCCATTGTTGAAGTCTTCAAGGCAGCACAAAATGTTCTTCACTTGTCAATAAAACATCATGTCGTTGCGCGATCAACGGGCGGGGAGCGGGAGGACGGCAACTGGCGCCGCTGAGAGGTAGAAGTCGACGACAACGTCCCATGGAAGTCAAAGGGCTCGCTTCCCAGTGAGCCCGCGCATCGTACTGTAGGAGATATGCCCTAGAGGAAATAATATATGCTATTATTTATCTCCATGTTCATAATTATGTTTATGTTCATGCTATAACTGTTGTGGTTCCCGAGCCCGTATATCCATAAAGGTTCTGGGGAAAACCCATGTGCACGTGTGGAATAATAAATGGTAAAATGTATTCCTAGTCATGCCTCTAAGACTAGCTCAAGTGTTGCATGATGATTATATTTTCCCAATCATGGACATGTCTATGCCAGCAACTTTGAGGGCACAATGTTAAGAGTACATTTGTGTTGAATCGACCCGGATTGATGTTATGCTATGAGATTCATTCATCATAAGTTAATGGTAAATAACATAGAGATGGTTAACGTTTGCATGATTCCTTAGACCATGAGAGTATTGAGTTTCTTCATGCTTGCTTCATGAACTTTAGGGTTTGTTAAACGTCATCCGTAAATGGGTGGCTATTACGGCGGCTTACGGGTTCATGGAAAAGTATGTCAAGTAACTTGATAGCTCAAGATTGGGATTTGCTCCTCCGACGATGGAGAGATATTCTCGGCCCTCTCGGTGTTACGGTATCCATCATCGTCTGGCCAGACACAGTGTGATTTGATCACAGGGATGCCGGAACTCGAAAACGAGAAAAGAGGACAAAACCAGTAACGAGGTAACTAGCATAGTGGACAAGTTGTTGATCCATGGGGATGCAAGTAAATCTCACCTCGGGTCTTTGTAACATATCGCGAAGCAACAGGAATAGCACACGACAACTGGAGGTTCACTCGTATATTCATTCGTGTGGGTATAGGGGTCAATATGGGTGTCCACGGCTCCGATGTTGATCATTGATCGGAAAGTGTTCCGGTCATGTCTATGCTTCACCTAACCTAAACAGTCACACGCTTAAGGGTCATCTATCCGCTGAATACTAGACATGGAGTCTGAGAGAAATTTGCCAAAAAAGTTTCGGAGACAATGGAAGAGTTTCGGCGAGAGAATAGTGAAATAGTTTCGTAACACCGAAAAGTTGTTTCGAGATATACCATCAAGTCAAATTGGTTTCGGGACACGCCTGATAATTATTGGAGGGTGCCAGAATTGTTCTGGAAACTTTTGGGAATTTTTGGGAATAAAAACCAAAAATGTTTCGGAGCTGCCAGTACCGCTTTGGTTGTTTTTCGCAGATGAAATTCACTAATCTGAAATTGTTTCATAGCGAATCCAAAATCATTTTAGTGGGTACTAGAATTATTCTAAGACCCACAAAAATATTTTCGGATTTAATGGTCACGAAAAATTGTCTTCATGAATAGTGAAAATGCATTCTTGTTTGCTTTTCACAGATGAAAATCACTAAACCGAAATTGTTTCGGAACGCATTGAAAATTAGTTTAGTGGGTACTGGATATGTTCTGAGCCCACATAAATATTTTCAGTTCGAACGGACGCTAAAAAATGTCGTCATGAATAGTGAAAGTGCTTTTTGCTTGTCTTCTTGGAGAAGCCACCTTGAGGGCCTTTTGGTATTATCCCCTTGGCTTCTTGGAGAAGCCACCCTTGGTCCTGGCCTATAAATAGGGGTGGAGGGGGCTGCCTAAAGACAGACTCTTTCTCACATACAAGTGCCATGCATGATCTGGCTTCTCTCTCCCTCCCAGCGAAATAGTTTCATAGAGCCGAAAGGCTGTCTGGGTTCCGGCAGGAATTAGTTTTGGACGGTGAAGCCCTGCCGGATAGATGACACTGTATGTGTGCAACTCTGTAGAGAGATCATAGTTTCGGTCGTAGTTCATGAGTGCCTCCCAAAGGGCTGTCTGTTTGACCGTCCGAGTTTCGAAGGTCCACCCGAAGAGCTGTCCGAGTGACCGTTCGAGTTTCGAAGGTCCTCCTGAAGGGCTGTCCGTGACACCGTCTGGGGGGTTGTTCGACCATCTCCTGGAGGGCTGATTGAGGAGCATATGAGGGTATACATCCTCGCGGTTGGGAGGTTATAAATCCTAGCTGCGGGGATCTGCACCGCCGATCGTCATTGACTCTACTTCCCGCTGCGCTATGAGTCGGTAACGAAAAAGATCAAACCTTGTATGCAGTCTCCATAGTGGTCCTGGGCTGGTGCGTAGGATGGAATTTTTTGTTTTCTGCTGTGTTACCCTACTGTGGCATCATGAGCCGTGCTATGCGTAGATGCAGGTTGCGATCTAGAATACATAGAGATGTATGGGTATTGCATAATATAATTAGGTAGTAGATGAGATCTATTGCTGAAAATTATTTATGCGGGTGACAGATGAAAGCTGTTACCCGATGTTCTTCGTGCTTCCCTGGAATTTGCATATTTCTGATCTTGATAACAGTATGGTGGAGTTTCAATGTTCTGGCAATCCGTGATCCTGATTGATCAACGAAGTGCTAACAGTTCATTAAATTCCACCGTAGTTAAAAAGAAAGATGAAATTTAGCAGACGAAAGGGCCATGCAGATATGATCTGCACGGTGGTCATGCGTATGACGAAGTTCACTATGGGGCTCAAGATTCTATTATCTCGTGTTTCATACACCCTGCAAAGTTAATCTAGCGACTTGAATAAATCATACTTGATGATGGATGTAGGTAGCTTCGGTTTGTTTCGAAACCTTAAAAGCCACGTAAAACCTTTTTTGTATGAACCGATTAGAGGCATCTAACTTGGCTTTGCAGGATGGTTTGCATGTGATGTGGTATAGCAGTGCTCATAATAATTTGATTATGTATGAGATGACTATATAATGTAAATTAACATAACCTATGTGTCATGATTCGGCATGATGGCTGAAGCCATATGATTGTCACTTTAATGACCTGCATGTCAACCTTAAGTAATGCAATTATTTTATTAGCTATAGAGATAGCAATATTATCTGATGCATCGACAAGGTGGTGGCAATCTTAGCGAAGGTGAACGCCGACGCAAATACCGAAGACGAAGAAATGAAAGACTTCTCCATCAGAAAGGGCTATACCATATCATGCTATTATGAATTGCCTGAGATGTTTATCCCTTATGATGCACCCTTCTTGATTGCGCGGTAGTCGCTTTTTATTAGGGTGATATCTCACAAAAAAATATATCAAGTAGTTAGTGTTCTCCCAAGTGTAGCACCGTCACGGCACCTATCTTTTCGGGGTGCGCCGTGTTGTTTATCCCTTATGACGCACCCTTCTTGATTGCGCGGTAGTCACTTTTTATTAGGGTGATCTCTCACAAAAATATATATCAAGTAGTTAGTGTTCTCCCAAGTGTAGCACGCCACGACACCTATCTTTTCAGGGTGCGCCGTGTCACACGGGTACGAACGATTAGAGAAGTGTGAGGCGGGTGAGTTGAGACCTCGCAGCGAGATCACTTGGTTGTCTTGACGTTCAGGCATGACCGTCGTGAGCTCGGAACACACACATCGAAAGATGAACAAGAGTCACATAGAGATGTGATTGGCAAGTTGGCCTACCGGTTGAGATTTTTCGTCATCAGTGGTGTTACACCAATGGCGAACAATTGAAATGTGGGTCTTGTATCACTCATAATCAATTTTGAGAGATATTGATTTGAGTGGGAGCGCACTATTGAATTAACATGTTTAATTCTTAGTGCAATTAATTATGAACACTGTCTAAGTGTTTCTTGCAAAATAGTTGTAGAATAATGGCTTGCGTTTCCACCTTTCCTGTTAAAATTGAATAGCTGTTAAATATCTGGTTAAAACTTTATGATTGGTAACCTAATATGAGGATTGTCCTCAAAAGTACCAAGAAGGACTTTGTCCTATCGCATGCTTTCTGTATCCTCCCGCTAATGATATGGATGATGTGACTCTCGTCCTTCGATCCAAAACCTAGAATTCTGTTACGGTTAAGTGGAATATGTTTGCTTCCATGAAACCCAAACTTCGAAAGTTGGTATAGTTATATGATATTCATGGAACTGAAAATTATTTTCAGATACAAACAAAGCAATGTTTGTTTGCAAGTATTAGTAAAAGTGTTTACTATGCATTTGATTGTTGGGAAAGGGATCCAGAAGAACGCCTGTCATATAATGAAAGGTGAATAAAACAACAACTTAAAGAGAAAGGAAGTGTCCAAAGGGTGTTAGTATGACTTACACGCCTAGGAAGTCCGGGGCTAACGCTACTCTTAAGTTGGGTGCTTCTTTTGCGAGTAGGAGAAATACTAAAAGTTAAACTGTTAGAAGTATAAAGGCAGAAAGAAAGATGACTGGAATATCCAGCTCATGTATGAATGTCATACAAGTTTTTGATGTATAGTAGGCTGGTCAAAGATATAGTTCTTGGGAATTATGGTTAAACATGTTAATCACTAATTCTTGGGTATTGTGAGTTAATCACAAAGATACTCGCTCGATTGCATTCTGGTATGAATCAATGTAAGAGCTACTATGGCCTAAAAGGCTAGCCAGATATGAGGTTAAGGTATACACAGGGAACATAGTAAATGTTACTATATCTTCCATCGGTGTATTGATGTCTGTATTTATTTTCATAATTCATTTAGAGTTTTACAAACTCTAGCCAATTGCATAAGGTATCTTGCAACAAGGTTGTTCATAAGAGAACTTTTTATGTTCGATGTTATGAATAACACAAGGGCCATGCTTTCATTATGAATGAGATGTATGTTATGAATATTGATAATAATACAATACCTCTGGGTTTACTTTCATAATTCATTTTAGAGTTTCATACACTCTAGCCCATTGCACAATGTTTTTTGCAAAAGAGTTGTTCATAAAAACAACAATTGTTGTTAAGTATTATGAATAACATGAAGGGCCATGCTTCCATCCAAGATGGGATGTATGTTATGAATATTGATGGTAATATGATACATCCATAACACTGATACGTCTCCATCGTATCTATAATTTTTGATTGTTCCATGCCAATATTCTTCAACTTTCATATATTTTTGGCAACTTTTTATACTATTTTTGGGACTAACATATTGATCCAGTGCCTAGTGCCAGTTCCTGTCTGTTGCATGTTTTATGTTTCGCAGAAAACCAATATCAAACGGTATCCAAACGGGATAAAAATGGACGGAGAATTATTTTGGAATATTTGGGATTTTCTGGACGAAGAATCAACGCGAAACGGTGTCCGGGGTGGCCACGAGACAGGGGGCATGCCCTCCCCCCTAGGCGCGCCCTGGACTCTCGTGGGCCAGCCGTAAGGCGGTTGACGCTCTTCTTTTGCCGCAAGAAAGCTAATTTTATGAGAAAAATCTGGGCGAAAGACTCACCCCAATCGGAGTTACGGATCTCCAGATATAAAGGAAACAGTGAAGGGGCAGAAACAGAGAACGCAAAAACAGAGAGATAGATCCAATCTCGAAGGGGCTCTCGCCCCTCCCAAGCCATGGGAGCCAAGGACCAGAGGGTAAACCCTTCTCCCATCTAGGTAGAAGGTCAAGGAGGAAGAAGAAGAAGGGGGGGGGGGGCTCTCTCCCCCTTGCTTCCGGTGGCGCCGGAGCGCTGCCGGGGGCCATCATCACCACCGCGATCTTCACCAACACCGCCGTCATCTTCACCAACATCTCCATCACCTTCCCCTTCTATATTCAGCGGTCCACTCTCCCGCAACCCTCTGTACCCTCTACTTGAACATGGTGCTTTATGCTTCATATTATTTTCCAATGATGTGTTGCCATCCTATGATGTCTGAGTAGATTTTGATTGTCCTATCGGTGATTGATGAATTGCTATGATTGGTTTGAGTTGCATGTTCTATTATTGGTGCTGCCCTATGGTGCCCTCCGTGTCGCGCAAGCGTGAGGGATTCCCGCTGTAGGGTGTTGCAATGCGTTCATGATTCGCTTATAGTGGGTTGCGTGAGTGACTGAAACACAAACCCGAGTAAGGGGATTGTTGCGTATGGGATAAAAGGGGACTTGATACTTTAATGCTATGGTTGGGTTTTACCTTAATGAATCTTTAGTAGTTGCGGATGCTTGCTAGAGTTCCAATCATAAGTGCATATGATCCAAGTAGAGAAAGTATGTTAGCTTATGCCTCTCCCTCAAATAGGATTGCAATAGTGATTACCGGTCTAGTAACATAGTCAATTGCTTAGGGACAATTTCACAACTCCTACCACCACTTTTCCACACTCGTCATATTTACTTTATTTGCTTCTTTATCTAAACGGCCCCTAGTTTATATTTACGTGCTCTTTATTATCTTGCAAACCTTTCCTATCACAACTACAAAGTACTTCTAGTTTCATACTTTTTCTAGGTAAAGCGAACGTCAAGCGTGCGTAGAGTTGTATCGGTGGTCGATAGAACTTGAGGGAATATTTATTCTACCTTTAGCTCCTCGTTGGGTTCGACACTCTTACTTATCGAAAACTGTGGTGATCCCCTACACTTGTGGGTTATCAAGACCTTTTTCTGGCGCCGTCGCCGGGGAGTCATAGCGTGGGGTGAATATTCTCGTGTGTGCTTGTTTGCTTTATCACTAAGTAATTTTTATTTGCTGTTCTTAGTTGTTTTCTATCTTTAGTTATGGGTAGGAAACGCAAAATACCAAAAAAAAATTAGTTGTACCTACTGAACCAATGGTTGAAGAACCACTCAAAATCTATCACACTACTGAAGCTTTTTACTTGGATCATCTTCGATCCCTTTGTGCTCGTGCTGAAACCCGACTAGCTTAGTTGAGGGAAAATCTTTAGATGAGCATGCTTGTTATGTGCGACACCGTATATCTGAAAAAGGGAAACTATTATGGGATCAAATTCAACGTCTGCAATGCTATGCTTGGAATTTATGTGAAATATATGATGTTACTTGTTGTTCTGAAAACCCTAAGAAACACCTTCCCTATCAATGTGAGTTTGATAATGGAATCATATCTTCGTATGCTAAGGGTGTTTATAATTACTACGATGTTCAACAAATTGAATAATTTGTTGCTCTTAAGGGTGCTTTTGAAATTGCTTCTTTGATTGAAAAGTATGATGCTACTCTTTACAAATCTGAAAGTTTTTCCATACTTGAATATTGTTATGATAATTATGCTTCCAATGCCTATGTTAAACCATATATTGAGGTCTTCTCCGCTGTCCAAGAAGAGACTAATATTTTGCAGGAAGCTATGGAAGAAGAAATTGATGAAACTGTGAGCTCATTGGGTGAAAAAGATGATGAGGAGAGCGAAGAACAAAATGAGGAAGACCGGATTAGCTACCCGTGCCCACCTTCTAATGAGAGTAACTCTTCAACTCATACATTGTTTAATTCCCCTTCGTGCTTACCGAAGGATGATTGCTGTGATGATTGCTATGTTCCCTTGAATTTGTTTGAAATATCCCTTTTTGATGATGCTTGCTATGCTTGTGGCCAAGATGCCAATATGAATTATGCTTATGGAGATGAACTTGCTATAGTTCCTTATGTTAAACATGAAATTGTTGCTATTACACCCACGCATGATAGTCCTATCATCTTTTTGAATTCTCCCTACTACACTATATCGGAGAAGTTTGTGCTTATCAAGGATTATATTGATGGGTTGCGTTTTACTACTACACATGATGATTTTGATAGATATAATATGCATGTGCTTGCTGCTCCTACTTGCAATTATTATGAAAGAGGAACTATATCTCCGCCTCTTTATGTTTCCAATACGATAAAATTGGAAGAAAATGTTTATAATATGCGTTGGCCTTTGCTATGTGTGCATGAATTGTTCTTTATGACATGCCGATGCATAGGAAGAGAGTTAGACTTCATTGTTGCTTGATATATAATACTTTGTGCTCACTACTAAATTACAAATCATTGTTAATTAAAATTGGCTTTGATATACCTTGGGATCCGGGTGGATCCATTACTTGAGCACTAAATGCCTAGCTTAATGGCTTTAAAGAAAGCGCTGCCAGGGAGACAACCCAGAAGTTTTAGAGAGTCATTTATTTATGTTGTGTGCTTTTATATAGTTTAAAAAACAAAAAAATAAAGAGGGGAACCTAAAAACTTTTCAAAAAGGAAAGTGAAAGTGAGAGAGACAAGCATTGTTGAAGTGGGAGCTAGCCTTGAACTTTGTTCATGCTCACGGAAACTTTGTGAATCTTGACTACAGAAACTTTTCATCAAAAATAATTATCCCCTTGTAAAATTCCATTGTATTATAAAAATAATGTGCCAAGGTTTGCCTTTAGGATGTTTACAATGCTTGTTGGTTTGTATGGTGCAGGACAGAAACTTTGGCTGTAGTGCGCGATTTTACATTTTTAACCGGAACATAAATTGGTTCTGACTCCTTTTGCACTGTCTTGCTGTACAACTTGTTTATTTTTCCTAATTTTGGTAGAATATTTGGGGTACCATAAGTATGGTGAATGTTCAGATTGCTACAGACTATTCTGTTTTTGACAGATTCTGTTTTTGATGCATAGTTTGCTTGTTTTGATGAATCTATCAGTTTGTATCAGTCGATTAAGCAATGGAAAAGCTATATTACAGTAGACACAATGCAAAAACAAAATATGAATTGGTTTTCAACAGTACTTAGAGTTGTCATTTGCTATATTATACTAACGGATCTTACCGAGGTTTCTGTTGAAGTTTTGTGTGGATGAAGTGTCTAATCGAGGAAGTTTCGATATGAGGAAAAGGAAGAGAGGCAAGAGCTCAAGCTTGAGGATGCCCGAGGCACCCCAAGTAAATATTCAAGGAGACTCAAGCATCTAAGCTTGGGGATGCCCCGGAAGGCATCCCCTCTTTCTTCAACAAGTATCGGTATGTTTTCGAATTCGTTTCGTTCATGCATTATGTGCAAGTCTTGGAGCGTCTTTTGCATTTAGTTTTCATTTTTCTTTTATGCACCATGCTGGTATGAGATAGTCCTTGGTTTTTTTATAGAGTGCTCATTACACTTCACTTAAATCTTTTGAGCATGGCTTTATAGAATGCTTCATGTGCTTCACTTATATTATTTGAAGTTTGGATTGCCTGTTTCTCTTCACATAGAAAACCGCCATTTGTAGAATGCTCTTTTGCCTCATTTATATTTGTTAGAGCGTGGGTATATCTTTTATAGAAAGAATTAAACTCTCTTGCTTCATTTATATCTATTTAGAGAGATGACAGGAATTGGTCATTCACATGCTTAGTCATAAAATCCTACATAAACTTGTAGATCACTGAATATGATATGTTTGATTCCTTGCAATAGTTTTGCGATATAAAGATGGTGATATTAGAGTCATGCTAGTGGGTGGTTGTGGATTGTAGAGACACTTGTGTTGAGGTTTGCAAGTCCCGTAGCACGCACGTATGGTAACCGTTGTGTGACAAATTTGAAGCATGGGGTGTTTCTTTGATTGTCTTCCTTATGAGTGGCAGTCGGGTACGAGCGATGGTCTTTTCCTACCAATCTATCCCCCTAGGGGCATGCGTAGTAGTACTTTGCTTCGAGGGCTAATAAACTTTTTCAATAAGTATATGAGTTCTTTATGACTAATGTGAGTCCATGGATTATACGCACTTTTACCTTTCCATCATTGCTAGCCTCTTCGGTACCATGCATTGCCCTTTCTCACCTCGAGAGTTGGTGCAAACTTCGCCGGTGCATCCAAACCCCGTGATATGATATGCTCTATCACACATAAGCCTCATTATATCTTCCTCAAAACAGCCACCATACCTACCTATCATGGCATTTCCATAGCCATTCCGAGATATATTGCCATGCAACTTCCATCATCATCATATACATGACTTGAGCATTTATTGTCATATTGCTTTGCATGATCGTAAGATAGCTAGCATGATGTTTTCATGGCTTGTCCGTTTTTTTATGTCATTGCTACGCTAGATCATTGCACATCCCGGTACACCGCTGGAAGCATTCATATATAGTCATATCTTTTTTCTAGTATCGAGTTGTAATATCGAGTTGTAAGTAAATAAAAGTGTGATGATCATCATTATAGAGCATTGCCCCATGAAAAAAAAGAAAAATAAAAAAATAAAAAAGGGGAAAGGCCAAAGAAGCCTAAATAAAAAAGGGGGCCAAAGAAGCCCACCGAAAGAAAAAAAAGAAAAAAAGAAAAAAAAGAAAAAAGAAAAGAAAAGGGGCAATGTTACTATCCTTTTTCCACAATTGTGCTTCAAAGTAGCACCATGTTCTTCATATAGAGAGTCTCTTATGTTGTCACTTTCATATACTAGTGGGAATTTTTTATTATAGAACTTGGCTTGTATATTCCAACTGCGGGCTTCCTCAAATGCCCTAGGTCTTCATGAGCAAGCAAGTTGGATGCACACCCACTTAGTTTTCAGTTTGAGCTTTCATACACTTATAGCTCTTAGTGCATCTGTTGCATGGCAATCCCTACTCCTCGCATTGACATCAATTGATGGGCATCTCCATAGCCCGTTGATTAGCCGCGTCGATGTGAGACTTTCTCCTTTTTTTGTCTTCTCCACATAACCTCCATCATTATATTCTATTCCACCTATAGTGCTATATCCATGGCTTGCGCTCATGTATTGCGTGATGGTTGAAAAAGTTGAAGCGCGTTAAAAAGTATGAACCAATTGCTCGACTCGTCATCGGGGTTGTGCATGATGGGAGCATTTTGTGTGACGAAAATGAAGCATGGCCAAACTATATGATTTTGCAGGGATAAGCTTGCTTTGGCCTTGTTGTTTTGAAAAGACATGATTGCTTTACTGGTACGCTCGAAGTATTATTGCTTTTTATGTCAAATGATAGACTATTGCTTTGAATCACTCGTGTCTTAATATTCATGCCATGATTAGACATATGATCAAGATTATGCTAGGTAGCATTCCACATCAAAAATTATCTTTTTTACCATTTACCTACTCGAGGACGAGCAGGAATTAAGCTTGGGGATGCTGATACGTCTCCGTCGTATCTATAATTTTTGATTGTTCCATGCCAATATTCTTCAACTTTCATATATTTTTGGCAACTTTTTATACTATTTTTGGGACTAACATATTGATCCAGTGCCCAGTGCCGGTTCCTGTCTGTTGCATGTTTTATGTTTCGCAGAAAACCAATATCAAACGGAATCCAAACGGGATAAAAACGGACGGAGAATTATTTTGGAATATTTGGGATTTTCCGGAGGAAGAATCAACGCGAAACTGTGTCCGGGTGGCCACGAGACAGGGGGTGCGCCCTCCCCCCTGGGCGCGCCCTGGACTCTCGTGGGACACCCGTAAGGCGGTTGACGCTCTTATTTTGCCGCAAGAAAGCTAATTTTATGAGAAAAATCTGGGCGAAAGATTCACCCCAATCGGAGTTATGGATCTCCACATATAAAGGAAACAGTGAAGGGGCAGAAATAGAGAACACAGAAACAGAGAGATAGATCCAATCTCAAAGGGGCTCTCGCCCCTCCCAAGCCATGGGAGCCAAGGACCAGAGGGGAAACCCTTCTCCCATTTAGGTAGAAGGTCAAGGAAGAAGAAGAATAAGGGGGGGGGGCTCTCTCCCCCTTGCTTCCGGTGGCGCCGGAGCGCTGCCGGGGGCCATCATCACCACCGCGATCTTCACCAACACTGCCGTCATCTTCACCAACATCTCCATCACCTTCCCCCTTCTATATTCAGCGGTCCACTCTCCCGCAACCCGCTGTACCCTCTACTTGACCATGGTGCTTTATGCTTCATATTATTTTCCAATGATGTGTTGCCATCCTATGATGTCTGAGTAGATTTTTGTTGTCCTATCGGTGATTGATGAATTGCTATGATTGGTTTGAGTTGCATGTTGTATTATTGGTGCTGTCCTATGGTGCCCTCCGTGTTGTGCAAGCGTGAGGGATTCCTGCTATAGGGTGTTGCAATGCGTTCATGATTCGCTTATAGTGGGTTGCATGAGTGACTGAAACACAAACCCGAGTAAGGGGATTGTTGCGTATGGGATAAAAGGGGACTTGATACTTTAATGCTATGGTTGGGTTTTACCTTAATGAATCTTTAGTAGTTGCGGATGCTTGCTAGAGTTCCAATCATAAGTGCATATGATCCAAGTAGATAAAGTATGTTAGCTTATGCCTCTCCCTCAAATAGAATTGCAATAGTGATTACCGGTCTAGTAACATAGTCAATTGCTTAGGGACAATTTCACAACTCCTACCACCACTTTTCCACACTCGTCATATTTACTTTATTTGCTTCTTTATCTAAACGGCCCCTAGTTTATATTTACGTGGTCTTTATTATCTTGCAAACCTTTCCTATCACAACTACAAAGTACTTCTAGTTTCATACTTGTTCTAGGTAAAGCGAACGTCAAGCGTGCGTAGAGTTGTATCGATGGTCGATAGAACTTGAGGGAATATTTTTTATTCTACCTTTAGCTCCTCGTTGGGTTCGATACTCTTACTTATCGAAAACTGTTGTGATCCCCTACACTTGTGGGTTATCAAACACTAACACTAAATGTCTCAAGACTAAAAGAATACCACACGAGTGTGGCACTACATTTGGTCACATTGGAGAAACCCGCATGGAAAATTCCATTATGATGGATTTTGAAGTCTTTTTGATTTTGAATCATCTGACACTTGCAACTTTCCTTCGAAAAGTGAAGTGACTAAAATACCGTTCACAGGCCATAAGGAACAAACAACAAACTTATTAGTGATCATACATTTGATGTGTGTAGTCCGATAAGTGTTGTTAGTGGTGGATTTATTTATCTTCAGAAATGACTCAAGTAGATATATGGATATTTACTTGATGAGACGTAAGTCTGGATCTTTTGAAATCATTCGAAAGGTTTTCAAAAATGAAGTAGAAGTTATTGTAACAAGAAGATTATGTTTCTGCAATTTGATTGCACAAAGGAATATTTGAGTTACATGTTTAGCGAATGTCTGATGAGTTGCGAAAGGTGTTTCATAACTTGCACCTCCCGGAACGCCACTGCAAGTGAAAAGTCCATGGAGATGTAGTCTAACCATTTATGACATGGTAAGGTCAAAGAAGACATAAATAAATTTGACATTATCCCTTCTAAAGTGATGCTTTAGAGACTGCGACTTTTACACTAAAAAGAGTTACATCGGGTCTGTTGAAATGAAGCCATGGTATGGTACGCCCAACCATGTTATATATTATCTTAACATTTGGAATATGGGGCTTGTGTAAAAGGTTACAAACCTATTCCAAATCAGACAAGTGCTACTTTGTAGGTTATCCAAATTATTGGGTTTCCCCCCACCACTATACAGAGGCAAAAAGTTTTGCCATAAAGAACGGTGTGATTTTGAAGAAAATTGTTCTTTCAAAAAGGTGAGTGAGATAATAGTGCAACTCGACGAGATAAACAATGTCTTCGTCATCAGATCAAAGGAAAGATACCTTGGAAGTAATTCCAGAGTTTCCTACTGCGACTGATACGGAAGTCTCTACAATAAAATGTCTGAACTTCGGTCGAACTTGCAGCTAAACCACGTAGGCAAGGCTCGTGCAAACCTCTCATGTGCGCAAACGGGATATTGTTGTTAGACAACATTATACCTACGATACACAAGGAAGTGTTGACGGGCCCTGACTCCGGAATGGGCTAAATGCCAATACAACCCGAGTTACTTTCCATATAAATGATTCAAGATTAAAACATTGATACACCTTTCAGAAGACTTAGAGTCTAACGAATATTTATGTAACTTAAAACTGATACGGATAAAAATGTTTTATCCATAAAGCTTGACTTGTTGAAATAACAAGTTCAAGAGTTGACTATGATGAGGTTGTTTTCATCGTAGTGATGCTTAAAGTCGGTTTGGGTTGAACTAGCAATTAATACATATTTCAATCATGAGATATGAAACATGGTTGACAATAGGATTTCCATTTGATGGAAATGAAACCAAGGACTTGCATGTGTTACAGTCCAAGGCATTTTGTCTATCCAGAGGATGCTAGTAAGGGTGCAAACTTCAGAGTTCCAGTGATGGACAAAAGAGAGCAAAATGGAGTTGGAATCTTCGTGCTTTGATGAAATGGTCAAAGGGGTTTGACTTCATCAATGGGTAACGAAGATGCTTGTAATTCAAGAAAGTAAGTGGGAGCGTAATAATATTTCTAAAATCCTTGTGTGCTTGACACATTGTTAATTGGAAATAAATTTCTTGACACGAATTAGGACTTCATTTGAAAATAGTTTTTTGATGAAGTGCTTAGGCTAAATAGCCTCAATATTAGGCATAATGATCTATGGAGATAGATTTACCTAATAGGGCTAAGCAATGAATACATATTGACAAGGTGCTAAAACCTTTTAGCATTTAAAACCGCCAAGGAGTGATTCTTGCCGGAGTCACATGGAAGAGTTTTTTGCAAGACTCGGTGTCCCAAAACACTGATGAGCAAAATACATGATGCAGATTCCACACACTTTTGTGTTTGGATTAATCATGTATTCCATGGCATGTAAAACAACCAGATATGTCTGATACTCCCAAGGTGTTGTGAGTATGGATACTAAAGTGATCAAAGTACTGATCGTGGGACAACAATGAAAGATGTCATTGAGTACTAGAGTAAGTACTGATGATATGTTTTCTCGCAAGCGGAGATCATGAAGAGTTCATTGTAAAATGTTACATCGATACAGTCTTCATCTTTTCTTCATGCGACTTTCGATTTAAGTTAAGGGTTTTGTGTAATACACAATATGGTGGCATAGTTAGTTGGAAATTGCTCCAAACAAGTTACTGTGGCGAATTCTATAACAGAGGCAGAGTATGTTGCCTCTTTAGAAGCGACAAACAAGATGTTGAATCATATAGTTCATTCAAGAACTTACGTATGGTTCCAAGAAGGCTTTGGTCAATGGGACACTATTGCAAATAGTTGCTCCATAGCTCAGTCTGAGGAATCAGGTTTCGACCAGTGATTCACATATATATAAAGCCAAGTCTGCACAAAATATGAATTTTGTGGAAGCGTGAAAACGCGAGGATATGCAGAGATACACACGGAGCTGAAGTCGTCAGTTCTGTTGGACATCAGGCTATACCACAAGCGAAGCATATTTACACCTGCGTGCCACAGGTGTGAAGTGCATTAGCATTAAACTAGATTATTGACTCTAGTGCAAGTGGGAGTCTGTAGGAGATATGCCCTAGAGGCAATAATAAATGCTATTATTTATCTCGATGTTCATAATTATGTTTATGTTCCATGCTATAACTGCTGTGGTTCCCGAGCCCGTATATCCATAAAGGCCCTGGGGAAAACCCATGTGCACGTGTGGAATAATAAATGGTAAAATGTATTCCTAGTCATGCCTCTAAGACTAGCTCAAGTGTTGCATGATGATTATGTTTTCCCAATCATGGGCATATCTATGCCAGCAACTTTGAGGGCACAATGTTAAGAGAACATTTGTGTTGAATCGACCCGGATTGATGTTATGCTATGAGATTCATTCATCATAAGTTAATGGTAAATAACATAGAGATGGTTAACGTTTGCATGATTCCTTAGACCATGAGAGTATCGAGTTTCTTCATGCTTGCTTCATGAACTTTGGGGTTTGTTAAACGTCATCCGTAAATGGTTGGCTATTACGGCGGCTTACGGGTTCATGGAAAAGTATGTCAAGTAACTTGATAGCTCAAGATTGGGATTTTCTCCTTCGAAGATGGAGAGATATTCTCGGGCCCTCTCGGTGTTACGGTATCCATCATCTCTGGCCAGACACAGTGTGATTTGATCACAGGGATGCCGGAACACGAAAATGAGAAAAGAGGACAAAACCAGTAACGAGGTAACTAGCATAGTGGACAAGTTGTTGATCCACGGGGATGCAAGTAAATCTCACCTCGGGTCTTTGTAACATATCACGAAGCAACAGGAATAGCACACGACAACTGGAGGTTCACTCGTATATTCATTCGTGTGGGTATAGGGGTCAATATGGGTGTCCACGGCTTCGATGTTGATCATTGATAGGAAATTGTTCTGGCCATGTCTATGCTTCACCGAACCTATAGGGTCACACGCTTAAGGGTCATCTATTTGCTGAATACTAGACAGGGAGTTTGAGAGAAATTTGCCAAAAAAGTTTCGGAGACAATGGAAGAGTTCCGGAGAGAGAATAGCGAAATAGTTTTGTAACACCAAAAAGTTGTTTCGAGATATACCGTTAAGTCAAATTAGTTTTGGGACACGCCTGATAATTCTTGGAGGGTGCCAGAATTATTCTGGAAACTTCTGGGAATTTTTGGGAATAAAAACCAAAAATGCTTCGGAGCTGCCAGTACCGCTTTGGTTGTTTTTCGCAGATGAAATTCACTAATCTGAAATTGTTTCAAAACGAATCCAAAATCATTTTAGTGGGTACTAGAATTATTCTAAGACCCACAGAAATATTTTCGGATTTAATGGTCGCGTAAAATTGTCTTCATGAATAGTGAAAACGCATTCTTGTTTGCTTTTCGCAGGTAAAAATCACTAAACTGAAATTGTTTCGGAATGCATTGAAAATTAGTTTAGTGGGTACTGGAAATGTTCTGAGCCCACATAAATATTTTCAGTTCGAACGGACGCTAAGAAATGTCATCATGAATAGTGAAAGTGCTTTTTTCTTGGCTTCTTGGAGAAGCCACCTTGAGGGCCTTTTGGTATTATCCCCTTGGCTTCTTGGAGAAGCCACCCTTGGGCTTGGCCTATAAATAGGGCTGGAGGGGGCTGCCTAAAGACAGACTCTTTCTCACATACAAGTACCATGCATGATCTGGCTTCTCTCTCCTTCCCAGCGAAATAGTTTCGTAGAGCCGAAAGGTTGTCTGGGATCCGGCAGGAACTAGTTCTGGACGGTGAAGCCCTGCCGGATAGATGACACCGTATGTGTGCAACTCTGTAGAGAGATCGTAGTTTCGGTCTTAGTTTGTGAGCCTCCTGAAGGGCTGTCCATTTGACCGTTCGAGTTTCGAAGGTCCTCCCGAAGGGCTGTCCGCGACACCGTCCGGGGGGATATTCGACCGTCTCCCGAGGGGCTGTTTGAGGAGCAGATGAGGGTATACAGCCTCGCGGTTGGGAGGTTGTAAATCCTAGCTGCGGGGATCTGCACCACCGATCGTCATTGACTCTACTTCCCGCTGCGCTACGAGTCGGTAACCAAAAAGATCAAACCTTGTATGCAGTCTCCATAGTGGTCCTGGGCTGGTGCGTAGGTTGGAATTTTTTTGTTTTATGATGCGTTACCCTACACATACAGCTCGCACGCTTCCCAGTGAGCCTGCGCATTGGAGGACAGCTTGCACGCCTCTCGGCCAGCCTGCGCACCGGACTGCGCTCACATTCTACAACCATAAAACCAAGACACGTGGCATCACGTGAATGGTTAACAGAACGCACATGTTTGAATCTACTATATCTAAATAGCTAGCCCCCACTTTTAGGAATTCTCTCGCTTCTCCATGAGCCACATCACCCAAATTAATTTAGCCCTTGGATATACTAGATCAGTGCTACGTCTTGAGCTTGCGTTGGTTTTCCTTGAAGAGGAAAGGGTGATGCAACAATAGTAGCATAAGTATTTCCCTCAGTTTTTGAGAACCAAGGTATCAATCCAGTAGGAGGCTCCTCAAAAGTCCCACGCACCTACACAAACAAACCAAGAACTCGCAACCAATGCAATAAAGGGGTTGTCAATCCCTTCACGGCCACTTGCAAAAGTGAGATCTGATAGAGATAGTATGATAAGATAAACATATTTTTGGTATTTTTATAATATAGATGCAAAAAGTAAAGATACAAATAAAAGTAGATTGAAAGCTTATATGATAAAAGATAGACCCAGGGCTCATAGGTTTCACTAGTGGCTTCTCTCAAGATAGTATAAGTATTACGGTGGGTGAACAAATTACTGTCAAGCAACTGATAGAAAAGCGAATAATTATGAGATTATCCAGGCATGATCATGTATATAGGCATCACGTACGTAACAAGTAGACCGACTCCTGCCTGCATCTACTACTATTACTCCACACATCGACCGCTATCCAGCATGCATCTAGAGTATTAAGTTCATAAGAACAGAGTAACGCATTAAGAAAGATGACATGATGTAGATGGATAAGCTCAAGCAATATGATATAAACCCCATCTTTTTATCCTCGATGGCAACAATACAATACGTGCCTTGCAACCCTTTCTGTCACTGGGTAAGGACACCGCAAGATTGAACCCAAAGCTAAGCACTTCTCCCATGGCAAGAAATATCAATCTAGTAGACCAAACCAAACTGATAATTTGAAGAGACTTGCAAAGATAACTCAATCATACATAAAAGAATTCAGAGAAGATTCAAATATTTCTCATAGATAAACTTGATCATAAACCCACAATTCATCGGATCTCGACAAACACACCGCAAAAAGAGTTTACATTGAATAGATCTCCACAAGAGAGGGGGAGAACATTGTATTGAGATCCAAAAAGAGAGAAGAAGCCATCTAGCTAATAACTATGGACCCGAAGGTCTGTGGTAAACTACTCACAACTCATCGGAGGGGCTATGGTGTTGATGTAGAAGCCCTCCATGGTCGATTCCCCCTCCGGCGGAGCGCCGGCAAAGGCTCCAAGATGGGATCTCGCGGATACAGAAGGTTACGGGGGTGGAAATTGTTTTTGTTGGCTCTCTGGATGTTTTCGGGGTACGTATGTATATATAGGAGGAAGAAGTACGTCGGTGGCCGCTCGAGGGGCCCAGGAGACAGGGGGCATGCCCAGGAGGGGTGGGCGCGCCCTCCTATCTCATGGCCGCCTCGATTGCTTCGTGACTTGCACTCCAAGTCCTTTGGATCGCGTTCGTTCCAAAAATCACGCTCCCGAAGGTTTCATTCCGTTTGGACTCCATTTGATATTCCTTTTCTTAGAAATACTGAAATAGGCAAAAAAATATAGCAATACGGGCTGGGCCTCCAGTTAGTAGGTTAGTCCCAAAAATGATTTAAATGTGTAAAATAAAGCCTATAAACATCCAAAATGGGTAATATAATAGCATGGAACAATCAAAAATTATAGATACGTTGGAGACGTATCAAGCATCCCCAAGCTTAATTCCTGCTCGTCCTCGAGTAGGTAAATGGTAAAAACAGAATTTTTGATGTGGAATGCTACCTAGCATAATTCTCAATGTAATTTTATTTATTGTGGCATGAATGTTCAGATCCAAATGATTCAAAATAAAAGTTCATATTGACAAAAGAAATAGTAATACTTCAAGCATACTAATCACAGCAATCATGTCTTCTCAAAATAACATGGCTAAAGAAAGTTCATCCCTACAAAATCATATAGTTAGGCTCTGCTTCATTTCGTCACACAAAGATGTTCCCAAATTCTACACCCCCGATGACAAGCCATGCAATTGTTTCATACTTAAATAATCTCAAACTTTTTCAACCTTCATGCAATACATGAGCGTGAGCCATGGATATAGCACTATGAGTGGAATAGAATATGATGATGGGGATTGTGTGGAGAAGACAAAAAAGGAGAAAGTCTCATATTGACGAGGATAATCAACAGGCTATGGAGATGCCCATCAATTGATGTCAACATGAGGAGTAGGGATTTCCATGCAACAGATGCACTAGACCTATAAGTGAATGCTCAACAAAAGAAAACTAGTGGGTGTGCATCCAACTTGCTTGCTCACGAAGACCTAGGGCATTTGAGGAAGCCCATCGTAGGAATATACAAGCCAAGTTCTATAATGAAAATTCCCACTAGTATATGAAAGTGACAACATATGAGACTCACTATATGAAAAACATGGTGCTACTTTGAAGCACAATAAATGAGACTCGCTATATGAAGGAGATGGTGCTACTTTGAAGCACAAGTGTGGAAAAAGAGATAGTAACATTGCCCCTTTTTATTTATTTTCTTTTTCTTTTTTTTCTTTTTTCTTTTCTTTTTTTGGGGCCTTTTTTGGCCTTTCCCTTTTTTTATTTTTGGGCAATGCTCTAATAATGATGATCATCACACTTTTATTGATTACAACATATGAATTACAACTCGAAACTAGAACAAGGCATGACTCTATATGAATGCCTCCGGCGGTGTATCGGGATGGTGCAATGAATCAAGAGTGACATGCATGAAAAATTATGCATGGTGGCTTTGCCACAAATACGATGTCAACTACATGATCATGCAATGGCAATATGACAAAAGTAATGTATGTCATGATGATGATGAACAGAACGGTGGAAAGTTGCATGGCAATATATCTCGAAATGGCTATGGAAATGCCATAATAGGTAGGTATGGTGGCTGTTTTGAGGAAGATATAAGGAGATTTATGGGTGATAGAGCGTATCATATCATGGGGTTTGGATGCACCGACGAAGCTTGCACCAACTCTCAAGGTGAGAAAGGGCAATGCATGGTACCGAAGGGGCTAGCAATGGTGGAAAGGTAAAAGTGCGTATAATCCATGAACTCAACATTAGTCATAAGAACTCATATACTTATTGCAAAAATTTAGAAGTCATCAAAAATCAAGCACTACGCGCATGCTCCTAGAGGGATAGATTGGTAGGAAAAGACCATCGCCCGTCCCCGACCACCACTCATGAGGATGCACAAGCCAGGTACACTTCATGTTTCAAATTTGTTACACAACTTTAACATACGTGCATGCTATGGGACTTGCTAACTTCAACACAAGCATTCTTTAAATTCATAATCACCCAACTAGCATGACTTTAATATCACTACCGCCATATCTCAAAACAATTATCAAGTATCAAATTGATCATAGCATCCAATTCACTTCCTATGATAGTTTTTATTATACCCAACTTGGATGCCTACCATTCTAGGACCAATTTATAACCATATAAAATACCATGCTGTTCTAAGAGACTCTCAAAATAATATAAGTGAAGCATGAGAGACTAGCAATTTCTACAAAATTAAGCCACCGCCGTGCTCTAAAAGATATAAGTGAAGCACTAGAGCACAAACTATCTAGCTCAAAAGATATCTAGCTCAAAAGATATAAGTGAAGCACATAGCATATTCTAATAAATTCTAATCAAGTAGGATTCTCCCAAAAGGTGTGTACAGCAAGGATTATTGTGGAAAACTTAAAAGCAAATACTAATATCATACACGATGCTCCAAGCAAAACACATATCATGTGGTGAATAAAAATATAGCTCCAAGTAAAGTTACCAATGAACGAAGACGAAAGAGGGGATGCCTTCCGGGGGCATCCTCAAGCTTAGGCTTTTGGCTATTCTTGAATATCTTGGGGTGCCTTGGGCATCCCCAAGCTTAGGATTTTTCCACTCCTTATTCCATAGTCCATCAAAGCTTACCCAAAACTTGAAAACTTCACAACACAAAACTCAACAGAAAATCTCATAAGCTCCGTTAGTGAAAGAAAACAAAACCACCACATAATGTACTGTAATGAAATTATTATTTATTTATATTGGTGTTAAACCTAATGTATTCCAAGTTCTCTATGGTTCATACCACTTAATACTAGCCATAGATGCATCAAAATAAGCAAACAACAGACGAAAAACAGAATCTGTCAAAAACAGAACAGCCTGTAGAAATCTGTAACTAACGCAAACTTATGGAACTCTAAAATTCCTACAAAAATATGAAGTCTTGGAAAATTTGTTTATTTATCAGCATCAAAAAGAATCAATGCAAAAGCACGTTTCTGTGATTTATTGAATTTTTTTCTCGTGAGTGCAAAGTTTCTGTTTTTCAGCAGAATCAAATCAACTATCACCGTAGGTTATCCTATAGGTTCTACTTGGCACAAACACTAATTAAAACATAAAAATACATCTAAACAGAAGGTAGATGAAAATTTTTATTGAATAACAGCAAGTAAAAATATAGGGTTGACTCCCAACAAGCGCTTTTCTTTAAAGCCTTTTTAGCTAGGCACTGAGATTTCAATGATGCTGACATGATAGACAAGAATTGAAGCATAAAGAGAGCATCATGAAACACATGTCAAACACATCTAAGTATAACATACTTCCTATGCATAGGCATATTATAAGCAAACAAATTTGCAAGGCAAGCAAACACTAGCATATGCAAGGAAGAAGAAAGAGACGATATCTATCTCAACATGACGAGAGGTAATTTAGTAACATGAAATTTTCTACAACCATATTTTCCTCTCTCATAATAATTACATGTGGGATCATAATAAAATTCAACAAAATAGCTATCACATAACATATTCTCAACACGATCCACATGCATGCAAAGTTGACACTCTTCCAAAATGGTGGAATTAACAAACCCACTTTTATCAAAAACTTCATAAGATTGAACATACTCCAAATATGTGGGATCTAAAGTTGATACTCTTCCAAACCCACTTTCAATATTATTGCAAAAACTAATATCAATCTCATATTCATCATGGGGCTTAAATAAAATTTCAAGATTATAAGAAGAATTACCCCAATCATGATCATTGCAACAAGTAGTAGACATAGCAAAACTAGCATCCCCAAGCTTAGGGTTTGCATATTATTAGCATAATTGACATCAAGAGAATTTATAGTAAAATCATTGCAATCATGCTTTTTATTCAAGGAGCTATCGTGAATCTCTTCATAAATTTCTTCATCACAATTTTCAGATTCACGAATTTCAAGCAAAACTTCATAAAGATAATCTAGTGCACAAAATTTACTAGCAATTGGTTCATCATAATTGGATCTCTTAAAAAGATTAGCAAGCGGATGAGGATCCATAGATCTTAGGTTCTCTGTTTAGATATAAATAAGCAACTATTCCAACCAAACAAGCAAACGAGCCAAGTAAGACATCAGAGCAAATGAAAAGACGCATAGAAGAAGGGCGAATAAAATGGCAAGGGTGAAGTGGGGGAGAGGAAAACGAGAGGCAAATGGCAAATAATATAAATGCGAGGGAGATGAGTTTATGATGGGTACTTGGTATGTCTTGACTTGAGCGAAGACCTCCCCGGCAACGCCGCCAGAAATCCTTCTTGCTACGTCTTGAGCTTGCGTTGGTTTTCCTTGAAGAGGAAAGGGTGATGCAGCAATAGTAGCATAAGTATTTCCCTCAGTTTTTGAGAACCAAGGTATCAATCCAGTAGGAGGCTCCTCAAAAGTCCCACACACCTACACAAACAAACAAAGAACTCGCAACCAACACAATAAAGGGGTTGTCAATCCCTTCACGGCCACTTGCGAAAGTGAGATCTGATAGAGATAGTATGATAAGATAAATATATTTTTGGTATTTTTATAATATAGATGCAAAAAGTAAAGATACAAATAAAAGTAGATTGAAAGCTTATATGATAAAAGATAGACCCGGGGGCCATATGTTTCATTAGTGGCTTCTCTCAAGATAGCATAAGTATTACGGTGGGTGAACAAATTACTGTCGAGCAATTGATAGAAAATCGAATAATTATGAGATTATCTAGGCATGATCATGTATATAGGCATCACGTCCGTAACAAGTAGACCAACTCTCGTCTGCATCTACTACTATTACTCCACACATCGACCGCTATCCAGCATGCATCTAGAGTATTAAGTTCATAAGAACAGAGTAACGCATTAAGAAAGATGACATGATGTAGAGGGATAAACTCAAGCAATATGATATAAACCCCATCTTTTTATCCTCGATGGCAACAATACAATACGTGCCTTGCAACCCTTTTTGTCACTGGGTAAGGACACCGCAAGATTGAACCCAAAGCTAAGCACTTCTCCCATGGCAAGAAAGATCAATCTATTAGGCCAAACCAAACTGATAATTCGAAGAGACTTGCAAATATAACTCAATCATACATAAAAGAATTCAGAGAAGATTCAAATATTTCTCATAGATAAACTTGATCATAAACCCACAACTCATCGGATCTCGACAAACACATCGCAAAAAGAGTTTACATTGAATAGATCTCCACAAGAGAGGGGGAGAACATTGTATTGAGATCCAAAAAGAGAGAATAAGCCATCTAGCTAATAACTATGGACCTGAAGGTCTGTGGTAAACTACTCACAACTCATCGGAGGGGCTATGATGTTGACGTAGAAGCCCTCCGTGGTCGATTCCCCGTCCGACAGAGCGCCAGCGAAGGCTCCAAGATGGGATCTCGCGGATATAGAAGCTTACGGCGGTGGAAATTGTTTTTGTTGGCTCTCTGGATGTTTTCGGGGTACGTAGGTATATATAGGAGGAAGAAGTACGTCAGTGGCCGCTCGAGGGGCCCAGGAGACAAGGGGCGCGCCAAGGAGGGATGGGCGCACCCTCCTATCTCCTGGCCGCCTCGACTACTTCTTGACTTGCACTCCAAGTCCTCTGGATCACGTTCGTTCCAAAATTCACGCTCCCAAAGGTTTCATTCTGTTTGGACTCCGTTTGATATTTCTTTTGTTCGAAATACTGAAATAGACAAAAAAAACAGCAATACCGGTTGGGCCTCCGGTTAGTAGGTTAGTCCCAAAAATGATATAAATGTGTAAAATAAAGCCCATAAACATCCAAAAGGCGTAATATAACAGCATGGAACAATCAAAAATTATAGATACGTTGGAGACGTATGAATCAGTCAATAATATCCATCTGAGCTACACAATAAGAGATGCTGCACTAACCATATGTGGTAACTGACGCATGCATGCAAATGCTCGCAGTAACTACCCCCTACGAGTGTGTTAATCAAGATAATAAATTGACGCATGCATGCAGCTTTTAGCGTCATACTTATAGTGCTCTATATGGAAGAAAAGTTAGTCGTGCATGCATATTTTATGTTGTTTTCATCTAACTTTGAACATATATATAATTGTACAGACAATAGCTAGATGATTAATTCTGCACAATTTTTATTTCATACAAAATCCCGCCGTAACGCGCGGGGCATCATCTAGTTATACAAACATTTGAGATATTAAAGTGGTACCTATTTTTTCAAAATGCCTTTGTTGGCTGTCATTATTCGAGTGCGCCTTCTCTCAAAATGGACATGAAAAATGCCACAGCATGTCGGGTGCCATTCCATGATAGCATGCCAAGTTTCATTAATTTCACACGAGTTTTGGATTTACCAGAATTTAAAACCCAGGCATCTCAATGTTTTGCTGGCAATCAATGGTGCCCTGGTGTTTGAAATTCATTCCTATTTCTTGCATGGGACCTAAGCATGCACCCAAGGACACATATTTGATTTTTCAACAAATTTATATGCACTTGAGCATGTGCATGTGGTTCAAATTTGAATTATGCACATAAATGCATTGAAAACTCAGTTAGTGCATAAAAATGTCCAAACGAACCCCGAAAAATCCCAAAAATTGACACAACACTCTTGTTGTTCTATGTTGACACGAGAATTTCTTTGAAAACAATAAGAGGCAATGGATATTGTTTCGTCCCCAAAGGTGGGACATTCCCTATAGAAACCATCATGCTTGTTGTGAGAAGCTCTGGTTTGTGAGAAGCATATATACCGAACCTGCCCCAAATGGGACAATTTTTTACCACGGCATGTTGATGTCGCTCCATGATAGCATGCCAAGTTTCATGAATTTCAGACGAGTTTTGAATTTACTAGAATTTGAAAACCAGGCATCTCAACATTTTGCCGGCAATCAACAATGCCCTGGTGTTTGAATTTCATTCCCATCTCTTGCATGGGACCTAGAAATTCACCCAAGGACACAGACTAGATTGTCAACCAACTTTAGTGCATTGTAGTATGTGCTTGTAGTTCAAATTTGTATTATGCACATAAAATGCCTAGAAAACAAAGTTAATGCATAAAAATATCCAAACAAACCCCGAAAAATCACAAAACTTGACACAGCACTCCTGTTGTTCTATGTTGACACTAGATTTTTTTTGAAAGCAATAAGATGCAATGGATACCGTTTCGTCCCCAAAGGCGGACGTTCCCTATCGAAAACCATCATGCTTGTTATGAGAAGCTCTGGTTTGTGAGAAGCTTATACCCGAACCTGCCCCAAATGGGACAATTTTTTACCACGATATGTTGATGCCGCTCCATGATAGCATGCCAAGTTTCATGAATTTCAGACAAGTTTTGGATTTACTAGAATTTAAAAACCAAGTATCTCAACGTTTTGCCGGCAACCAACAATGCCCTGGTGTTTGAATTTCATTCCCGTCTCTTGCATGGGACCTAAGCATGCACCCAGGGACACACATGTGATTTTTCAACCAACTTTGGTGCATTGGAGCATGTGCTTGTAGTTCAAATTTGAATTATGCACATAAAATGCCTAGAAAACCCAGTTAATGCATACAAATGTCCAGACGAACCCCAAAAAATCACAAAATTTAACACAACACTCATGTTGTTCTATGTTGTCACTAGAAAAAAATTGAAATCAAGAAGAGGCAACGGATATCGTTTTGTCCAGAAAGGTGAAACGTTCCCTACCGTAACCATGAGGCTTGTTGTCAAAAGCTCTAGTTTTTGAGAAGCTTATATACCCCAACCTGCCCCAAATGGGACAATATTTTTACCACTGCATGTTGATGCCATTCCATGCTAGCATGTCAAGGTTCATAAATTTCAAACGCGTTTTTGATTTACTAGAACTTAAAAACCAAGTACCTCAATGTTAGCAGCCGATAGCACATTTATGCATATAATATTTTTAGCCTTTTTGCGTCACAAATTAAACATATGATCACAGTAATCACTCATAAAGTATTCATTCCTACAGAAATATTCCTATTATGATATTTTTACAACACTTATTCATTTTTTGCAGGACTGGTATGTTTAGGCACCCAAATTTCGTCGAAAGTGCTTTCAACACAAAAGCGGGGATCAACTTGGAGAAGAGTTCAGTTCTGAAGGGGAAAAAATGAAAAGAACCAGAGGAGGCGTCTGGTGGCACACATGAGAGGAGCTGGGGTCTGGCCCGACACACCAGACGTGGTGTCTGATCCCACGCGCGACTAAACTACCAAGTAGGGGAGTGGGGGTCGAAGGAAAAACAACCAAGGGGAAGATAAGGGGACCGCCCAGATCCTCGACCGGATAGCGGGGCGCCGGTCTTGCCGGTACTCCACCGGGAGGCCTCTCCTCCCTGATGGCGTGCTCATCTCCAACGCCGACCTGCTACACTTCCTCGTCACCAACCTCAAGAAACGTCCCAACTACTCCTCTCCAACGTTTGCTGCTACGACCTCCCTGACCGACGACCTCTGCTGATCTTCTCCAACTCCGACGACCACCGCTGCGACATCTCCTCCACATCAACAGCGGGGCATCGAGCTCCTGGTGGTGCTCTGCTCTGGGTGGCTGGCTGACCTTCCGCTAAGGCCACCACGGTTCCTCCCCAAGGCTAGGTCCTCCACTGTCTATCTTCGTCCTTGCTGTTCCTCTTCTTCGACTGCAACATCTACGACCTCAAATTGACGATCATCACGACCCATAGGCTCTGAACCTCTCTCTTCTCTTGTTTCAGTTCTCTGGATATATGTACTGTTGGGTCTGAAATTTACTTTGCTACCTGTGTACCTTTGCTGAATTCCCCATGTATCCTTGCTGAATTGTTGTGACCCTTTGCTGGATACTGAGTTAGTAGTTATTTTGTCACTTGTCTGTTGCATGGGGTGTGTGTGATGGCTGAATCGTCTTCCATGTGCTTACTTGGCTGTTTGTTTACAAGAAAATCACCATAAAAAGACATTCCTATTTATGAACCCTTTGCCTTTGCTGCATATTATTTGTTTTGCTTTGATCCAGTGACTATTTGTTACCTTGATTTTTGATTAGTCTGATAAGTTGTTTCTAGTTCTATTAAAACCAAATATTCTGCTGCCCTGGATGTTTCGAATGCGTGCTTCGAAGTTCTAGATCCCTGTGGAGAACCGACATTCTAAATCACTATATCTACCTTTGATCAATTTGGCGCCATTGCCGGGGATCTAAATTTCATTAGCACATTAGTAGAAGCAGATCAAGATTTATTTTAGATCGATTCTGTAGTATTGCTGGCAACTAACCATTTTCTAACATTGGCTGCAGTTTTGAGAAAAACTAGCATGTGTCAATTTCAGGAACTTTACAGGAAATTATCTTATGTTACAATCTGGAGAAAGTTCACTAGAGCCATTTGATCAAGAAATTGAAAGGACTTTATTGAGAATAAGAAGAGAGAATCAAACACAGTTTCAAGTTGCTGAAATTTTGCAAGATCAAGAAGGAGAAAAGATGCCTGATCCAGTGCCTTTGCTCAGGGACTTGTGGGTCCCAAGAGATCATGGGATACCAGGAGAAATGGTGCAACCAATTATTCAGGAATTTTTTTTGAATTGAAGCCAGCCCTGATTAACATGGTACAACAGTCCAGATTTGGTGGAACAGCTTTAGAAGACCCACATGAGCATATAAGGACTTTCTTGGAGTATTGTAACACCCTCAAGCAAAATGGAGTTTCACCGAGTGCTATCAGATTATCACTATTTCCATTTCCCTTGAGAGATGGAGCAAGAGTATGGCTTCACTCATTGCCTGAACATCTGAAGAATACTTGGGAGACTTTATTGCAAACATTTCTTGAGAGATACTTTCCACCAACAAAAGCTGTTGAATACATGGACAAGTTAACAAGGTTCACTCAATATGATGGAGAAAGTTTGTACGATGCATGGCAAAGATTCAACTCTTTAATAAGAATTTGTCCTCATCATGGTTTGGAAAGATGGCTGGTGTTACAAACCTTTTTACAGAGGACTGACTACTCAGACCAGAGCTTTTATTGATTCTGCCGCTGGAGGAGGAATCATGAACAAAACTCTTGATGAAGCATTTGCATTGATTGAAAGTATGGCATCTCAGCATTTCCAATGGTCGAGTGAAAGAGAAATAGCACCACCGCATCCTGGTGTGTACAATGTGTCTGCAAATGATAGCATGGCGGCTCAGATTGACATATTGAACAAGATGGACAGTATCATGTCAAATTGTATCGTACATCTGGAGCTTCAGTAAGCGTGCCTCAAATGTGTGATATATGTGTCCAAGTAGGTCATCCTTCAACAGAATGTACCTTCTACTCAGCAATCAGATCTTCGGTTTCAGAAGTAAGTTCTGCCCAAAGTCAAGGTCCATTCTGAACAGCTACAATCCTTCTTTGAGGAACCATCCAAACTTGTCGTACAAGAACAATCAGTCATATGCAAGTGGATCGACAGTACAAGGAAATCGACCACCAAATCATCCAACTCAATTTCAAGTGCCAAGGCAGAATGAACAACAAAATGTTCAGTCAAATGGAATGGAGGAAATCATGAAGATGCAGTTGGAATTGATGAACAAGATGACAAATGAAGTTAATGGCTTAAAAGATTCTGTTAAGATGCTTATGAGCAAAATGGATAGTATTGTGGGAGAAAATGAAGCAAGGCTGCCTGCTCAACCAATTCCAAACCCAAAAGCTCACTGTGGGGCAATATCTTCAATTGATGCAGTGACTACAAGGAGTGGAGTTATGTCAGGACCATTACTTCCTATTCCAAAGACATATGTGCCTCCTGCTATGAGACCAAGTTCATCCGGAACTCCACCTTCAACATCATCAGAGAAACTAAAGGAGAAAGAAGTTGATAACCGAATTGAAACTAAAGTCGAATTTCCTGGTTTTCAAACAAGAGCTAAGCCTTTGCTAGAGGAAGCAATAACAACCAACAACATTCCCTTTCATGAGAGGTTCAACAAACCCAAAGATGACAGGCAATTTGCCAAATTTTTGGAAACTATGAAAGGAGTTCAGATTACCATTCCTATTCTTGAAGCTGTCTTGCATGTTCCAATGTATGCCAAATATTTCAAGGAATTACTAACAAAGAAAAGAAGCATGTCTGAGCCAGAAGTAGTGACTCTATCAAAGGAATGAAGTGCAATAATTCAGAATTCCATGCGTGAAAAATGGGATGATCCAGGAAGCTTTTGTGTACCATGTGTGGTTGGAAACAAAACTTAAAGTGCTCTATGTTACCACATTCAGTTAGCAAAAGGATGTTCTTGGGAGAATTAAATCCAACAGCCATAACTCTTCAATTAGCCGACAGAACATATAGGAAACCTGTTGGAATTCTTGAGGGTGTTCCAATCAAAGTTGGGAAGTTTGCTTATCCGGTTGACTTTGTAGTGCTAGATATGGAGGACAAGAGTGAGGCTATGATTCTTGGAAGACCATTTTTAGCCATAGTTGGTGCACTTATTGATGTCCAAGAAGCTAAATTGAGCCTGAGGTTTGGGAATGAAAAGGTGGATTTTGACATGAAGCATGCAACACATGTTCCGCAAAGAGAAGAACACTGCTATAGAATTGATACACTATAGAAATGTGTGGAAGAAGGTTATGAAGAGAGCTATGGAAGTAATTGTTGTGAAGTAGTTGAGGAGGATAATAGTGAAATCAAATACTCCCTCCGTCCGAAAATACTTGTCATCAAAATGGACAAAAAGGAATGTATCTAGAACTAAAATATATCTAGATACATCCTCTTTTATTCATTTTGATGCAAGTATATTTGGACGGAGGGAGTATGAGGAAATCAGACCTGTGAGCATGTTGGAAAGCAGTGCAAGGCCATTAGAGAAGATGCAACCAAGGCAAATAGAAATGAAACAACTTCCAGAAAGTTTGAAGTGTGTATTCTTAGACAATGAAAACCAATGGCCAATTACCTTAAACGGTGAGTTGACGGAAATGCAAATAAAAGGGCTTCAAGCAGTTTTGCAAAAGTACAAGGATGTTATTGGCTATTAGATTGATGATATGAAAGGGATAAATCTTGCTGTGTTCTCTCATAAGGATTTACTTGAAAGAAAGCAGTGTACCAATTAGAGAAAGTCAAAGAAGGTTAAATCCCCATTTGCAAGAGGTTGTTAAAAAGGAGATTCTTAAATTGCTCTCTGCTGATATCATATACCCAATTTTGGACAGTGAGTGGGTGAGCCCCATTCACATGGTGCCCAAAAAAGGAGGAATAACTGTCATTGAAAACGAACAAGGGAAAACATTCCTAGTAGGATTGTCACAGGGTGGAGAATGGTCAATGATTTCAGAAAGTTAAATGAAGTAACGAGGAAGGACCATTTTCCTTTACCTTTTATTGACCAAATGCTTGAAAGGCTTGCTGGTCATGAATATTTCTGCTTCTTAGATGGGTATTCAGGATTCTTGCAAATCCCAATTCACCCGGATGATCAAGATAAAACAACTTTCACTTGCCCGTACGGAACATTTGCTTACAAAAGACTAGCCTATGGACTTTGTAATGCACCCCCAACATTTCAAAGGTTTATGCTCTCTATATTATCTTATATGATAGGAATCAAAGTGGAGGTGTTCGTAGATGATATTACATTCGTTGGAAAAGGTTACGAGGATTGCTTGAATAATCTGGCAGCAATTCTTCAGAGGTGTTCAGAACACAATCTAGTCCTAAACTGGGAGAAGTGTCAGTTTCTTGTAAAGGAAGGAATTATTTTGGGACATTTGGTATCTGAAAGAGGAATTAAGGTTGATCAAGCAAAAGTTGAAGTAATATCAAAACTTCCACCGCCTGTAAATGTGAAGGGAGTGAGGAGCTTTTTGGGACATGTTGGGTTCTATAGAAGATTCATAAAGGATTTCTCCAAGATAGCCAAATCCCTCACTAATCTCCTAAACAATGATGTTAAGTTCAACTTTGATGCAGAATGTGAAAAATCCTTCAACTTGCTCAAGGAAGCATTGGTCACTGCTCCAGTAGTGCAACCCCCTGACTGGGAATTACCATTTGAGATAATGTGTGATGCAAGTGACTTTGCTGTAGGTGCAGTACTTGGACAAAGAAAAGGAAAAGATTTGCATGTAATGTACTATGCTAGCAAAACACTTGATGGTGCTAAAGCTAATTACACAACCACCGAAAAGGGGTTGTTGGCAGTAGTGTATGCCTTTGACAAATTCATGCAATATCTTGTGGGGTCTCATTGTGTAGTTTACATAGACCACGCTGCAATCAGATATCTACTCATCAAGAAAGAAGACAAGCCAAGGTTAATTAGATGGATACTCTTGCTTCAAGAATTTGATGTGGAAATCAAGGACAAGAAAGGATGTAACAATGTTGTGGCAGATCACTTGTCGAGATTGCAAAACAATGCAGTAGACTCCTTACCTATAAATGATGTTTTACCAGGGAGCAATCTTATGGAAGTGACTAGTATACAAAACTATACATCATGGTACGCAGATATAGTTAATTATCTAGTCTGTAACAAAGTTCCTACAGATTTTTGGTATCAAAAGAAGAAGAAATTCTTATCAGATATGAAGCACTTCTTTTGGGATGAACCTTACTTATTCAAACATTGTGCTGATGGTATTGTTCGAAGATGCTTGCTGGAAGGTGAAACTAAAAGTGTGATCTATCATTGCCATTCATCCCCTTATGGAGGTCATGCAAGTACTAGGAAACTCAAGCGAAAATTTTGCAAGCGGGATTTTACTGGCCAACTTTATTCAAGGATGTACATTCCTATATTGAAGCTTGTGATCCTTGTCAGAGAACTGGAAAGATTTGAAAAGGGCAAGAGATGCCTCAAAAAGGAATTCTTGAAGTAGAGCTCTTTGATGTATGGGGAATTGATTATGTTGGACCCTTGCCATCATCAAAAGGGTACAAATACATATTGGTGGCAGTGGACTATGTGTCAAAATGGGTTGAGGCTGTACCAACCGTCAATGCTGATTCCAAGTCAGTTTGCAATTTATTCAAGCAAGTGATCTTTCCAAGATTTGGTGTGCCACAGATTGTTATCAGTGATGGAGGAACACATTTCAACAACTCCCAACTAGAATCTCTCTTAGCAAAATATGGAGTTCATAATCACAGAATTACAACTCCTTACCACCCACAAGCAAATGGACAAGTGGAGTTGTCTAATAGAGAAATAAAGGCTATCCTCGAGAAGGTAGTATCAAAGTCAAGGTCTGACTGGGTACTAAAATTACCAGACACACCATGGGCATATATGACAGCCTATAAAACACCAATTGGAATGTCACCATTCAGGTTAATATGTGGAAAACATGCCATGTACCCGTTGAACTTGAAAACAAAGCTCAATGGGTACTAATGAAACTCAATATGGACCTTGATGCAGTAGGAAAATACAGATAACTTCAACTCTGTGAAATGGAAGAACTGAGAGCTGACTCTTACGAGAGTGCAAGAATCTACAAAGAAAAGACCAAGATCTGGCATGACAATCATATATTGAGGAAAGAATTTCATCTTGGACAGTTGGTATTGGTCTACGATACTAGTTTCATTTATTTCCTGGTAAATTCAAGTCAAGATGGTATGGCCCTTGCAAGGTGAAGAAGATTATGAAAAGTGGTGCTATCCAAGTGCAAAGTACTTCTAGAGGTCTCTTCCTTGTAAATGGTCAAAGACTGAAGCCCTACATCCCTGGAGACCCAATTCTGATTTCTGAAGATGAGAATGCAAGCGAAGATCAAGACCCAGAGGAGGAAATTCAAGAAGGCGAGGGGACCCAGGAGGTGGTGTCAATCCCTGCAGGACCTGACCCCACTGAAGAGACATGGTCGAGCTAAAGACCTAAAACAAGCACTTTTCACGAGGCAACCTGAATCTTTAATAAGTTCTTTTCTTTATTTAGTTTTCATAGAAAACTTTTTATGTGTTTATGTCTTTTTTCAACAAATAAAGGCAAGGGGAGCACAAACAGGGAACACAAACAGAGAAGAGTGGAGAGAAGAAACTAGGAGAGAAGAGTATACAAATACTAGGTGATTCTGTTCCACTTGAAGCAACCTTTAGAAAATTCAGTACGAGAACTGGCATTTAATTGCATTGAAACTCTTTTTGCATTGTGACACCTTACTCTTCACTGCAAAGTAGGATTCACCCCAAGAAGGTTGTTGATTCTCTTAATACTAAAACTATGCAGCTGTATTCTTCTTATGGTAAATTGTGATAATGAATACTTTATACCTCCATGTAAATGTTCAATGGGAATGCCTTGAGTCTAAGTGAAACCTACTGATGAATTGATGTGATGTGTCTGACTGTCCCAAGTTAAGCTAAGTAACTGGTGGCACTTAAGTAGTAGCTATGATCTCTGGATCTGTAGTCTGTGAAAAACAGTGCCATTAGCTGTGGATTTCTCTTTCAGTTACTCCCGTTTTACTTAAGCTAAGTAATTTTCAAATAAATAAATAAAATAATTATAATAATTTAAGTCCGATCGACCTACAGTAGCATGTCATGTTCCCTGGATCAGTGGCTTGTGAAATCTGGTAGATTGGACTGTAAAAAATTTGTATAAAATATACTAATAATTTTTCGAACTAGGTGTATACCATGTTCTCGGGATCGGTGGTATGTTCCTTTGGGGAGACAATAACAAAAAATATATACTAATAATTGGTCGAGCCAGGTGTATACCATGTTCTCGGGATCGGTGGTATGTTTCTTTGGTGAGACCGATATAATATCATCACTTGTGCTTTAAATTCAATAAGTAACTTGTTTTTCTAATTGATTTTGGGGTCCCAGCTTATCTTAGGGCTGAAGACACATCTAGCTCTTGATTAATAGGATTCTCTTTCACTCAAGGCCATCGACTTGGAACATTTACAGTGTGTTATAAATTATTGCTCATCATAATTTAGCTTCAGTAGAGTACAATTGCTTAGTTATAGTATTGTCGGAACTACTATCTATCCAAAAGTGCATATTTACTAGGCAGTGTGAGTTGTGTCACCATCATTTTTTTCTTTACTTGAGGACAAGCAAAGATTTGAGTGTGGGGGAAATTGATAGCACATTTATGCATATAATATTTTTAGCCCTTTTGCGTCAAAAATTAAACATATGATCACAGTAATCACTCATAAAGTATTCATTCCTACAGAAATATTCCTATTATGACATTTTTACAACCTTATTCATTTTTTGTAGGACTGGTGCGTTTAGGCACCCAAATTTCGACGAAAGTGCTTTCAACACTAAAGCGGGGATCAACTTGGAGAAGAGTTCAGTTCTGGAGGGGGAGACCGAAAAAGAACCAGAGGAGGCATTTGGTGGCACGCGTGAGAGGAGCTGGAGTCTGGCGCGACACACCAGACATGGTGTCTGATCCCACGCGCGACTGAACCACCAAGCAGAGGAGTGGGGGGTCGAAGAAAAAAACCAGGGGGGCGATTGCTCTCACTCTCCACGCTGCTCACCTACCACCAGATCGAACAAGGGAAGAAAGGGGATCGAGGGGAATGAGAAGAAAACCAGATCGAAGGAAGGAAAGTGAGGACGAGAACCAGATCGAATCCACGAGAGAAGACAAGGGGACCGCCTAGATCCTCGACCAGACAGCGGGACGCCGGTTTTGCCGGTACTCCACCGCGAGGCCTCTCCTCCCTGACGGTGTGCTCATCTCCAACGCTGACCTGCTGCACTTCCTTGTCACCAACCTCAAGAAATGTCCCTACTGCTCCTCTCCAACGTTTGCTGCTGTGGCCTCCCTGACTGACGACCTCTGCTGATCTTCTCCAACTCCGACGACCACCACTGCGACATATCCTCGACATCAACAGCGGGGCTTCGAGCTCCTGGTGGTGCTCTGCTCCGGGTGGCTGGCTGACCTTCCGCTAAGGCCATCACGGTTCCTCCCCAAGGCCGGGTCCTCCGCTGTCTATCTTCGTCCCTGCTATTCCTCTTCTTTGACTGCAACATATACAACCTCGAATTGAAGATCATCACGACCCAATAGGCTCTGAACCTCTCTCTTCTCTTGTTTCAGTTCTCTGGATATATGCACTGTTGGGTCTGAAATTTACTTTGCTACCAGTGTACGCTTGCTGAATTCCCCCATGTATCCTTGCTAAATTGTTGTGACCCTTTGCTGGATACTGAGTTAGTAGTTATTTTGTTACTTGTTTGTTGCATGGGGTGTGTGTGATGGCTGAATCGTCTTCCATGTGCTTACTTGGCTGTTTGTTTACAAGAAAATCACCATAAAAAGACAGTCCTATTTCTGAACCCTTTGCCTTTGTTGCATATTATTTTGTTTTGCTTTGATCCAGTGGCTACTTCTTACCTTGACTATTTGATTAGTCTGATAAGTTGTTTCTAGTGCTATTAAAACTAAATAGTCTGCTGTCCTGGATGTTTCGAATGTGTGCTTCGAAGTTCTAGATCCCTGTGGAGAACCGACATTCTAAATCACTATATCTACCTTTGATCATCGGCCGAGCGACGATGGCAAGGTGTTTGACATTCATTCTCATTTCTTGCATGGGACTTAAGCATGTAACCAAGGACACACATTCCAATTCCATACCACTTTATATGCACTCGAGCATGTGCATGTAGTTCAAATTTGAATTATGCACATGAATGCATAGAAAACTCAGTTAATGTGTAAAAATGTCCAAGCTAACCCTGAAAACTCCCAAAAAATGACACAGCACTCGTGTTGTTCTATGTTGACCCGAGAAATTTTTCAGAAAGTAAGAAGAGGCAACATATGTCGTTTGTCCGCCAAGGTGGCACATTCCCTACCGAAACCATCTGGCTTGTTGTGAGAGAAGCTCCGGTTTGCAAGAACCTTATACCCAAACCTGGCCCAAATGGGAAAATATTTTTACCACGGCATGTCGATGCCATTCCATGATATCATGTCAAGTTTCATGAATTTCAGCCGAGTTTTCGATTTACTATAATTTTAAAACCATGTATCTCAATGTTAGCGGCTAAGCGACAATGTCAAGGTGTTTGACATTCATTCTCATTTCTTGTATGTGACCCCGCCTTATCTGCTCGCCCTTATCCAAATTTTCAGTAACCCCGCCTTGTTACTCCCACCTAGTAAAATTTTCAGTTGCCGCGGTATTTCCTCAAACACCACCTTAACCCCCTCCACACACACACACACACCACACACTCCGCAAAACCTACGCTCACTGACACATGGCCGCCGAGGTGTCCCCGCCGTCCTTCGCGGGCTCTTTATCGATCCGCCAGCCGCCGTGCCCCCATGCCGGTTTAAGGACTTCCCCGTCCTTCCTCGGACCCGGCAGCCGATGAGGTCCTACCTCGGGGTCCGGCAGCGGCGGTGGGGAACGTGGGTCGCCGAGGTTACAGATCGGGAGACCCACACCCGCCGGTGGCTTGGTAGCTTCCACACGGCCGAGCTCGCGGCCATGGAGTACGACCACTGGCAGGTCCTCTACCACGGCACAACGGCTAGGCTCAATTTCCCCTTCAGCACACGTCCGGTCTACCTCGTTTTGCTGGAGCCAAGGGTGGTGAGCTCGGCTATGGCACAGGAGGACCGCGAGGCGTGGGAGCGCCACGAGGCCGAGGCCACCGACGAGGACTACATGCAAGAGCTCCACCAGCAGCACCCGGAGCTCGTGGAGACGAAGCGGGCGATCTTTGCCGGCGCGGAGGGCGGCAAGGTTATCGCGCTCTCCTTCGATGATGAGGTCGAAGGCAGCGAGGATGGCGGCACGGACAACGGCAAGGATGGCGGCATGGAGGGGGACGAGGTTATCATGCTCTCCTTCGATGACGAGTTTGAAGGCGGCGAGGACGACGACGCGGAGGGCGTCTAGGTGGGCGGCGAGGACAAGGAGATCGATGTCGACGAGTGGAGGAGTGCCTTCCCCAACGACCCCGATGACGGTACCGGCCCTGACCCAGCTCGTGGCACACCGTACCTAACGAGGAAGGATGGCTCGACCTCTACTTCGACCGAAAGTAGTTTAGCTTAGTTTAAATTTAAGTTTTATGTTCGGTTATGCAAAACTATCTATGTTTATGTTTGAATGCATGCTACTTTCGGTTGAACCTGCTTTGAACTTGATCAAATTGAAGTTTACAACATTAAGTTTAGGCGATCGACTAGAAAC
>NC_041393.1:214474410-214509679 GCF_002162155.2 Triticum dicoccoides | reverse complement strand
ACCCTCTCCCCTCTCCCCAACGGCGTCGTCTCCACCCAGCCTCCCCTCCCGGTGCCGCACTCTCGGACCGGAGCCTCTGTTCGACCTCCTCACCAGCCGGACCGGTGGATGGCCGCCGTGGTGACATCCCCGAATGGTGCGCCTCCCCTCTGGCACCCACGACATCATAAGAAGGCGGCGGCGCCATCATTTCTTCCCCGAGCCAACTCTCGATGGATCTGGTCCACCCACCGCCGGATTTGTGATGCAAGCCATCAACCTCGCCAGGTTTGTGATGGATCCCTTCCCTCCTCCCTGTCAATCTCCGGCCACGGTGCCCTTCTCGCGCCGGATTTTGCCGCCTGCCCCGCGGCCATGGATCCCGGCCGCATCACAACCTATGGTGGCGTTGCTCTGCTGGAGATGTGGCGCCGTAGAACATATGAGCCACCACCTGTACTGGGTCATCCCGTCAAGCTTGCCCTGATCCCGCCGCGACTACTTCGATGTCAGGCCAAATCAACCCCGACAAGCTCCCTGTCATGCCTCTGCACCCACTCCTCTTCCACCTCCCCTCCTCTGCCCAGAAGCACCGACGGCCGTGCCGCATCGCCCCCGTACTCCACC
Organism: Triticum dicoccoides; assembly: GCF_002162155.2. Lineage (NCBI taxonomy): Eukaryota > Viridiplantae > Streptophyta > Magnoliopsida > Poales > Poaceae > Triticum > Triticum dicoccoides. The sequence continues at coordinate 214,509,073 of NC_041393.1, read as the reverse complement.
CTGTTAAAATACTCCTCTGGGAGGACGCATCCACCTATCACCTCAGCATGCAGTTCGCTCGCGCCGGGCTCGTGGTGTGGTGGTGTGGGCGTTGCAGCTCATGTGCCCGTGGAGGCCAGATCCCGCGCTAGGAGTGGCTGGTGGCCGCACGTGTGCCAAGGCCACATCTCCTCCTTGCGGGAAGGACGAATCCGGTGGTGGGATCCTCCCCGTGCGGCATGCAGTCCAGCGCTCCACCACCTGCAGATCAAGGGGGAGCGGGGATTCCATCTCCAGGCGTCGCCTCCGTCGGACGGGAACAACACAACAACACCAGAGGTGAGCGCCCTCCTCTCTCTCCTTTCCTACTTCCTCCTCAACTCTCCCTCACATCTCGCTTCTGCCCTGCAGGTGGCGCCATGGCCATCTCAACTTTGTCCCTGCATCAATCCATTGATCCCTTTCGATCGTGAGCTTCCCGACGACCAAGTGTTGCAGCCCACTTTTCTTCTTTTTGGAGTTCGCATGTTAAAGTTTCTTTTGCAGTGCGTGTGTGCACTTCGGTATGAGCTCAAACGAAAGACACAGATCAGTCCATTATGTTCTCTAATGCAGAAAAATGGAGGAGAAACCAATTATAAAATAAATAAAACACAAGACGCAGTTTGCTCTCTCTCGGTGGACTCGCTCTCCTGCGTGCAGTTCATTTAGAGTTGCGTGGAGTTCGATTGGGGCTCCCCTAGTAAAGTTCATAAAAAACGTCTGTTTAGATTTGCAGTGCAGTGCATAGTATAGAGGAGTTTATTTTGTAGAAAGTTTCAGTTGGGTGTTCATCGGAGTGCGTGGCGATGTAATCTGGCTGGGCGCGGTGCTGCTGATAGTTTCCTTGTTGTTTTGAGAGGTTCAATACTGCTACTGTTGTAGTGTGAGTATCTTGGAGTTCAGTCGGGGCTCTCCTAGTGTAGTTTATAAAAAAAACTGTTTAGAGTTGCAATACAGTGCATACTACAGAGGAGTTCACTTTGTGAATGCATTTTTCAATGTATCCCCGTGACGCGAATTCTATGTGTTTGCAATGCAAAGAGAAAAAAATGAAGTACGCTTGCCTTGCCTCGATGTCACATAGGCACATTTATTTTGCATATGAGAGAGTGCACTCTGTTTTGTTCATGTGTTTCTGTGTTTCAAAACATGGTCATGCAGTGGATTTTGTCCTCTGATGTGGTTCACTTTCAAGAGTGATGTTGTTCATTTGCACCTAACATGAAAGTGTGAAAATTTAGCGAAACAACAAGATGGTAATGCGGTTCACTTTGATATATGTCGCGGTTCTCCTACCCTCGTATCTGCGATCCACTCTCCTTAATGAAAAAAGTTAAAAAAAAGACAACAAAAACTCGTCTGAGAAAATTTACGTTCAACAAAAGAAATTATGCAGCTCGCTTGCCCGTCCGATGCAGTGCGGTTTTCATTCTGAAGCAGTGCAGTCGGCTGTATGATGTTGTTCATCCCGTAAGTGCAAAAAAATTGTTACGGGAGCGAAAAAAGTAATGCGGTTCACTTCTTGATAGTGTTGTGGTTCATTTACACCCGATGTGAAGTGCACTCTACTTTCTAGTCTTTGAAAAAATTATGTTTGGATAAAAGAAACCATGCAGTTCTCTTACCTGTTCGATGCAGTGTGGTCTTTCCTTCGATGCAGTGCGGTTTTCAGTCGGATGAAGTACCCACGTCGATTTGGGTGTCGCGAAAAACAGAGTGTCCGCATTTTGGTTTATTTAAAACTACTCTTAAACCATAACGAATTAGAGATAGCGTTCTACATGAAAAGGTTGCGCCTCGTCGATATCTTTCCAACGACATATCATTTGAATCATTTCGACAACCGGTTTGTAAAAATTTCGCAAAAAACAGCCGCTGCCACTCATTATCTGCCACACGATTTTCAAAATTAACTTAAAATCGTAAGGAGTCTCAAAAACATTTCAACATATGAAAGTTGCGCCTCGTTCATAGCTTTTCGTCGGTATATTACACGCCTCGTTTCGTCAAACGGTTAAAAAACTGAAGCGAAAACAGTACCGAAAATTTGATTTTTTTTGAAAAACAGAATTCTGCGATTTAGTAAATTTGAAACTGCTCTTAAACCGTAACGAATTAGAGAAAATGATAGATATGAAAAAGATGCGCCTCGATGATATGTTTCCAACGGTGTATCATTTGCTTCGTTCCGATGAGCGGTTTAGAAGAAATCGCGAAAAAACGCTCGCTGCCACTCGTCATGGGCTGAACTATTTTCAAAACTGCTCTTAAACCGTGTGGAATCTCGAAAAGTGTTCAACATGTCGAAGTTGCGCCTAATCCATAGATTTTCAACAGTATATTACACGCCTCATTACGATAAATGGTTAAAAAACTAGAGCAAAAACAGTACTGAAAAAACAACACGTGCAGTTTTTTCTGATGAGAAGTTCACTCGTGTGAGCAGTGCAACACACTTGGTTCAAACAATGATGTGCACTTGCGTTGAGCATGCAGTGCGGAAGTGTTATTAGAATAGTTATTTTGCTAATATTGGCAGAATAGACGGACTGTATCCACTAATTGTTTTAGTCCTTTAACTTTTAAAGGATCAGCTAGAGATGTCCTTATGCCTTGTTTATTTCAGCTCTTCACAATGTGATGCTCTATATGTGCAACTATTTGCCGTGCAATTCAATCTCATCAATATCAGTTTCAACAATACCACTATGAATTAGATATTTGGTTGTTGTTAAGGATATTGTAGTTAACATGCCTTTTCGTTTTTTAACAATAACTAGTGTACTTTAGACCTGCACAATACCAGTTTGAATGACTATTTGTTTGTTTATAAATGTTATGCCTGATGCAGTTAACACACCTTTCCACTTCTTGTTTTGCTTAACTAGCGTGCTTAAGCCTGCGCACTGAAGCTATCGTTTGTAGATTATGTTATCTAACATGGATATATTTGGTTGATGTTTAGCATGTTGTGCTTAACATGCTAAACATCAACTCATACATGACAATATTGAGAACAGTGCTGTTTTTTCCATCAAGGTTAGTTTCATCGCATTGCTTATATGTACTCACTGTTCAGGATCTCGGTAGCTGGTACCATATAGCCTGGGGGCTGACAAGGGATTAATCATCGAATCGGACATTTCACTGAATATATCTGTAACCCATTTATCAATAGGTTAACTAGGTCATATTTAATATATCAGAGGCTACATAGCAACATGCATTGTAAAGAATGACTAAATATGCAATCCCGAGCTACATAGCAACAAGGAAGAGTGTTACCTTAATGTTCGTGTTACCTTAATGTTCTGATGATGTCTAGAAATACGTGTATAAAATCTTATATAATGGGATGGAGGGAGTGTTGTACTACATCATTTTGCAATTGTTGTTTAGCTTCTAATACTAACTTGGTGCTTTTAGGTACACATGTCATTGCCAAAGATCCACACTTCGACCCTTTCTGCGTATGTGGCAATGATATATTCATGAACCAACATCAAGTGAGGAAACTGATAAAGATTGTTATTAAAATGGGTCAAAATATGTCAATCGGACTATATGTTTACACTTTATGCAAGACAACAGTGAACTGCAGGATGGTAAGTAAGAACCCTGTAGCCTTCTTTTTACTACCCGTAATGAGTTGTGTTAGATGACAAGGTCTGAATCTTTTTTCCTTTGTAGTGGATCCTGAAGCAGTTTACTCAAGATTACCTCTCAAACTACATGATTCACGGCCGATCATCACAAGGGGTTGGACTAGATTCGTGCGTGCCTTCTCCATCCAGGAGAGCACAATAGGGCCATTTCGCTTCACCTTGTTCAGCAACCAGAATGTATGTCGCCTCTTTCTTTACCATCTGTAATAGTACAAGTATAGAACCCTGGTTCATCATTCTTTATTTGGTGCTTATGTAATTCTTAAACATATGTGCCTGTGAATTGAATAATGCATTGGTTGTTTAAACATGATGGATATGAATAAAGCTATAGCCTACTTTCAAGTTTAAATTAGGTACAATTTTAAATAGAAGCAATTAAATTAGGGCAAAATTATGGTGTGCAGGTCATTACGGTGCACCAGTTAATAAAGCACAGCGTGTGCGATATACATGATCATCCGACATGGTTCACGGAGTGGAAACGCGTGTAACAATGCACACAGTTGCTGTTTGCAAAGCGTGTGTGATGTCAAACACTATCACATACGGTGCGGGTAAACTAAATGTGTGTGAATGTCTACCTATCGTACACGGTTTATAATCATGAATTATTTGTGATGTGCCAGGCATCGTAAACGTAGAGCCGTGCCTAGAAAACTCCCGTGCGTGGAATATGCCTAGGCCTAGAATCTGCCTGGGTTTAGGTAAAAACCACAAAACTCCGACTGCGATGGCAATGCCAGCACAAACGAGTAGCAAGGATGAATCGTTTCGGATATGCGAGACATTGGAAATGGTTATAGAGGGGCAACTGTATGCATCAAGGCTCCCTATCCCCGACGGTTTTTGGGTCATGTGGGAAGGACCCCTAATCGCCCACACTCACTAGGCGACGGTTCCAAATGCCGTCGTGGAAAGGGGTTTTAAACCGTTTGTATAGCACCGACGTGTACCAATGTCATCATCATCATCATAATATCATTAACAACTAATCATCATAATACATCATCAACTCTAACACATCGTACAATGTAATAACAACTTCTCATCATCATCATAGTCATAATCAACACTAACTAATTGTTCTTAATACCTAGGACCTACACCTCTCTCCTAGGTAAAATACCATAAATCGGTCCATCTCCATAATGGAGAATGGAGATAAACCTATCTCCAACTTGTGGCTTGCACACAATCATGTTGTCTCCAATTAGTTACGTGTGCACAGTCATCACTTTGTTCCATTGTTTGATTTTTAGTCTTCCATCATTTGAAGAAATCGAGTATGTAGTATAGAAAGCTTTCGAAGGAGTTGGTCGTGAGTTACTGATACGTCTCCAACGTATCTATAATTTATGAAGCATTCATGCTATTTTATTATCTGTTTTGAATGATTACGGGCTTTATTATACACTTTTATATTACTTTTGGGACTAACCTATTAACCGGAGGTCCAACCCATATTGTTGTTTTATTGCCTGTTTCAGTATTTCAAAGAAAAGGAATATCAAACGGAGTCCAAACAGTATGAAACCTTCGGGAGCGTGATTTTTGGGAAGAATATGATCCGGGAGACTTGGAGTTCACGTCAGAAGAGCCTTGAGGAGGCCAGGAGATAGGAGGGCGCCCCCCCCTACTGGGCGCGCCCCCTGTCTCCTAGGCTCCTCGAGCACCCCCCCGACCGACTTCTTTCTCCTATATAAGTCCACGTACCCTAAAAACATCAAGAACAAAGATAGATCAGGAGTTCCACTGCCGCAAGCCTCTATAGCCACCAAAAGCCTCTCGGGAGCCCATTCCGGCACCCTGCCGGAGGGAGGCTCCCTCACCGGTGGCCATCTTCATCATCCCGGCGCTCTCCATGACGAGGAGGGAGTAGTTCACCCTCGAGGCTGAGGGTATGTACCAGTAGCTATGTGTTTGATCTCTCTCTCGTGTTCTCTCTCTCATGTTCTCTCTATGGCACGATCTTGATGTATCGCGAGCTTTGCTATTATAGTTGGATCTTATGATGTTTCTCTCCCTCTACTCTCTTGTAAGTTTTCCCTTTGAAGTTATCTTATCGGATGAGTCTTTAATGATTTGAGAACACTTGATGTATGTCTTGCCGTGCGTATCTGTGGTGACAATGGGATATCACGTGATCCACTTGATGTATGTTTTGGTGATCAACTTGCGGGTTCCGCCCATGAACCTATGCATAGGGGTTGGCACATGTTTTCGTCTTGACTCTCCGGTAGAAACTTTGGGGCACTCTTTGAAGTACTTTGGGTTGGTTGAATAGATGAATCTGAGATTGTGTGATGCATATTGTATAATCATGCCCACGGATACTTGAGGTGACAACGGAGTATCTAGGTGACATTAGGGTTTTGGTTGATTTGTGTCTTAAGGTGTTATTCTAGTACAAACTCTTGAATAGATTGATCCGAAAGAATAACTTTGAGGTGGTTTCGTACCTTACCATAATCTCTTCATTTGCTTTCCGCTACTAGTGTCTTTGGAGTGACTCTTTGTTGCATGTTGAGGGATTGTTATATGATCTATCTATGTTATTATTGTTGAGAGAACTTGCACTAGTGAAAGTATGAACCCTAGGCCTTGTTTCCTACCATTGCAATACTGTTTACACTCACTTTTATCATTAGTTACCTTGCTGTTTTTATATTTTCAGATTACAAAAACCTTTATCTACTATCCATATTGCACTTGTATCACTATCTCTTCGCCGAACTAGTGCACCTATACAATTTACCATTGTATTGGGTGTGTTGGGGACACAAGAGACTCTTTGTTATTTGGTTGTAGGGTTGCTTGAGAGAGACCATCTTCATCCTACGCCTCCCACGGATTGATAAACCTTAGGTCATCCACTTGAGGGAAATTTGCTACTGTCCTACAAACCTGTGCACTTGCAGGCCCAACAACGTCTACAGGAAGAAGGTTGTGTAGTAGACATCAAGCTCTTTTCTCGCGCCGTTGCCGGGGAGGCTAGGTAAACGACACTCACACCCCGTCAACTAAGCTCTTTTCTGGCGCCGTTGCCGGGGAGGCTAGGTAAACGGCACTCACACCCCGTCAATCAAGCTCTTTTCTGGCGCCGTTGCCGGGGAGGTGAGTGCTTGAAGGTATATCTTTAGATCTTGCAATCGAATCTTTTAGTTTCTTGTTTTATCACTAGTTTAGTCTATAAAAGAAAACTACAAAAAATGGAATTGAGTTTATCTCATACGCTTCATCTTTTTAATATCTTTCGTGAGAATGATGGTAAGGAAAATTGTGCTGAAGTGCTAGAAGAAGTAGTCTATAAAATGTTTGGCATAAAATATTTGAATGATGAGCATGATTGCAATGTTGTTAGTACGAATTCCTTGAATATCCATGATGCTAATGATATGCAAAGCCATAAGCTTGGGGAAGCTATGTTTGATGAAGATGATATTTTTTGTCCCCCAAGTTTTGACGAGCAAATTTATTATGATGATAGCATGCCTCCTATTTATGATGGTTATATTTATGAAAGTGGGTTTGGAAGAGTGTCAACTTTAGGAAGTAGTGATCCCACTATTTTGGAGCATGTTGAATCTTATTGTGATGAACATGAAAGTGGATTTGGAAGAGTGTCAACTTTATTTAGTGATGATTCCACTATTTCGGAAGAGGTTCTAATTGATTATGAGAACAAAGTTGCTATCTATGATGATTATTGTGAAGACTTGTATGCTATTAGGAATAATGATAACCATGAAACTTGTCATCATGATTTTAGTTTTCAATTGGATTATGCTTCACATGATAGTTATTTTGTTGAGTTTGCTCCCACTACTATTGATGAGAATAAATTTGCTTATGTGGAGAGTAGAAAATTTTCTATGCTTGTAGATCATGAAAAGAATTCTTTAGGTTATGATTTAATTGTTGAATTCATTCATGATGCGACATAAAATTATTATGAGGGAGGAACATATGCTTCTAGGAATTGCAATAATATCAAGTTTCCTCTCTATGTGCTTAAAGTTTTAAAGTTATGCTTGTTTTACCTTTCTATGCTAGTTGATTATTGTTCCCATAAGTTGTTTGCTCACAAAATCCCTATGCATATGAAGTGGGTTAGACTTAAATGTGCTAGTCATATTCTTCATGATGCTCTCGTTATGTTTCAATTCTTATCTTTTATGTGAGCATCATTGAAATCATCATGCCTAGCTAGAGGCGTTAAACGATAGCGCTTGTTGGGAGGCAACCCAATGTTATTTTTGTTCCTTGCTTTTTGTTCCTGTTTAGTATTAAATATTTCATCTGGCCTCTGGTTAGATGTGGTTTCATGTTTTAATTAGTGTTTATGCCAAGTAGAACCTTTGGGAAGACATGGGTGAAGTCTTTATGATCTTGCTGTAAAAAAACAGAAACTTTAGCGCCAACAAGATTAGCTGCCATTTTTTTACTGGAGAGTGATTTTAGGTTGATTATTTTTGCAGATGTTTAATAAACAAATTACTCAGGTCCACCAATTTATTTGAGAATTTTTGAAATTACAGAAGTATTCGAATGATACAGATTACTACAGACTGTTCTGTTTTTGACAGATTCTGTTTTCTATTCGTTGTTTGCTTATTTTGATGAATCTATGAGTAGTATAGGAGGGTATGAACCATAGAGAAGTTGGAATACAGTAGGTTTAATACCAATATGAATTTAGAATGAGTTCACAATAGTACCTAAGTGGTGGTTTTACTTTCTTATACTAACAGACCTTACGAGTTTTGTTTTGAGTTTTGTGTGGTTGAAGTTTTCAAGTTTTGGGTAAAGATTCGATGGACTATGGAATAAGGAGTGGAAAGAGCCTAAGCTTGGGGATGCCCAAGGCACCCCAAGGTAATATTCAAGGACAACTAAGCAACTAGGCTTGGGGATGCCCCGGATGGCATCCCCTCTTTCGTGTTCGTTCATCGGTAACTTTACTTGGAGCTATATTTTTATTCACCACATGATATGTGTTTTGCTTGGAGCATCATTTTATTTTATTAGTATTGGCTTGATGTTATTTAGAATAATGTTTTGCATCTATATTTTCAATAAAATGTCAAGGATAGCCTTTACCATGCTTATTTTGCTAGTATACATGTTGCTGTTTGAAAACAGAAAGTTTATCGCTGTTGCAAAAATTCCCTAGAGAAGTCAGAGAGTGATATAATGTTTAATCTTTTTGCATAATGAGCTCTGATAAATCTTATACAGCTTAGTATTTTTCTTATAATTTTTGGAGTTAGGTAAGTATGATGAATCTTGCATTCTTTACAGACTATACTGTTTTGGCAGATTGCTGTTATGGTTGCATTGTTTGCATATGCTTGCTTGTTTAATGATTCTATTTTAGGATAGGAGTATTAAATATGCAGAGACATTTAGTATGAAATGTTGAATAATAATGTTAGTAATTTGTTACAGTCGAAAATGATAAGGTTTTGCATTGTTTTATACTAACTTATCTCACGAGTTCTTGTTGAGTTTGGTGTGGATGAAGCTTTCGAGATTTAGGAAACCATGACATGAAAGGAATTAAGGAGACACAAAAGCTAAAGCTTTGGGATGCCCAAGGCACCCCAAGATAATATTTCAAGAAGTATCAAGCATCTAAGCTTGGGGATGCCCCGGTAGGCATCCCACCTTTCTTCTTCAACAACTATCGGTTAGTATCGGTTGAACCTAAGTTTTTGCTTCTTCACATGAGTTGTGCTATCCTTGCAATGTCATTTTGTTTTGCTTTGCTTGATGTTTGAATACAATACCAAGATCTGAAATTCTTAAATGAGAGAGAGTCTTTTCATAGTTACATAATTATTTAACTACTCATTGATCTTCACTTATATCTTTTTGGAGTAGTTTGTCATTTACTCGTGTGCTTCACTTATACCCTATGAGTAAATGGTTGAATGAGTTGAATGTCACAAATCTTAAATTATATATGTCTCATTTGCTTACCCCGTTGGGAGTAATGACTTCACATCTAAGAAGTAGAGGCTGTAAATTTATTCAAGGTTAGCAAGCATTGTATTGGTCATTTGAACAATTCATGAAAGAATATTGAAGGAAGAGAGATTTCACATATAAATATACTATCCTAGACATCTTTTATAATTGTGAGCACTCATTAAGTATGACATGCTAAAGAGTTGATGTTGGACAAGGAAGACAACGTAATGGGTTTTGTTTTCTCACATCTCAGTTAAAGTATATTGTCATGGATCATTCAAACATGTTGAGCTTGCCTTCCCCCCTCATGCTAGCCAAAATTCCTTGCACCAAGTAGAGATACTACTTGTGCTTCCAAATATCCTTAAACCCAGTTTTTGCCATGAGAGTCCACCATACCTACCTATGGATTGAGTAAGATCCTTCAAGTAAGTTGTCATCGGTGCAAGCAATAAAAATTGCTCTCTAAATATGCATGACTTATTAGTGCGGAGAAAATAAGCTTTGTACGATCTTGTTATGGAAGCAATAAAAGTGACAAACGACATAATAAAGGTCCATACACAAGTGGCAATATAAAGTGACGTTCTTTCGCATTAAGATTTTGTGTATCCAACCCTAAAAGCGCATGACAACCTCTACTTCCCTCTGCGAAGGGCCTATCTTTTACTTTATGTCTTTTACTTTTATGCAAGAGTCAAGGTGATCTTCACCTTTCCCTTTTTCATTTTATCCTTTGGCAAGCACTTTGTGTTGGGGTGGTCCTGATATATATATATCCAATTGAATGTAAGTTAGCATGGAATTTTATTGTTGACATCACCCAAAGGTGAATACGTTGGGAGGCAACACTATAAGCCCCTATCTTTCTCAGTGTCCGACTAAAACTTCATAACCACAAGTATTGCATGAGTGTTAGCAATTGTGGAAGACTATATGATAGTTGAGTATGTGAAGTTTGCTAAATCAAAGCTCTGACATAGACCCTTCCTGAAAATAAGATGAATTGCAATTGTTTGATGACTAAGAATGAAGTTTGCTAGTTTTCAAGAAAGTTTATGGTCTATGCTTTAACATGTGAATTGCTTGTTACTGGTTCGTGAGAAGTTTTATGAGATGAACTATTGTCATGACATATAATCATGCTAGAAAAGGTGATTGCAATTATCATTGATCAAACTTGTGCACCTGCTAGCATTCACACTTCATAAATTCTTTTTTATCATTTACCTACTCGAGGACGAGTAGGAATTAAGCTTGGGGATGCTGATATGTCTCCAACGTATCTATAATTTATGAAGCATTCATGCTATTTTATTATCTATTTTGAATGATTACGGGCTTTATTATACACTTTTATATTACTTTTGGGACAAACCTATTAACTAGAGGCCCAACCCTTATTGTTGTTTTATTGCGTGTTTCAGTATTGCGAAGAAAAGGAATATAAAACGGAGTCCAAAAAGAATGAAACCTTCGGGAGCGTGATTTTTGGGAAGAATATGATCCGGGAGACTTGGAGTTCACGTCAGAAGAGCCTCGAGGGGGCCAGGACATAGGAGGGCGCCCCCCTACTGGGCACGCCCCCTGTCTCCTGGGCCCCTCGAGCACCCCCCGGCCGACTTCTTTCGCCTATATAAGTCCAGGTACCCTAAAAACATTGAGAACAAAGATAGATCGGGAGTTCCGCCGCCGCAAGCCTCTGTAGCCACCAAAAACCTCTCGGGAGCCCGTTCCGGCAACCTGCCGGAGGGGGGATCCCTCACCGGTGGCCATCCTTGTCATCCCGGTGCTCTCCATGACGAGGAGGGAGTAGTTCACCCTCGAGGCTGAGGGTTGTTGGAAATATGCCCTAGAGGCAATAATAAAAGGATTATTATTATATTTCCTTGTTCATGATAATTGTCTTTTATTCATGCTATAATTGTATTATCCGGAAATCGTAATACACGTGTGAATACATAGACCACAACATGTCCCTAGTTAGCCTCTAGTTGACTAGCTCGTTGATCAACAGATAGTCATGGTTTCCTGACTATGGACATTGGATGTCATTGATAACGGGATCACATCATTAGGAGAATGATGTGATGGACAAGACCCAATCCTAAGCATAGCACAAGATCGTGTAGTTCGTTTTGCTAGAGCTTTTCCAACGTCAAGTATCTTTTCCTTAGACCATGAGATCGTGTAACTCCCGGATACCGTAGGAGTGCTTTGGGTGTACCAAACGTCACAACGTAACTGGGTGACTATAAAGGTATACTACGGGTATCTCCGAAAGTGTCTGTTGGGTTGACACGTATCGAGACTGGGATTTGTCACTCCGTATGACGGTGATTGAGCTGGCATAAAGGAGCATCGAAACCAGAGGAAAAGGATTTTGCAAATGCATCAGACTATTTAGAAACCTGGAATGACTCGGACAGCATAACGGCTGTAAATGCTCAGAAAAGACTTGAGACATTCACAAAAATGGTGGCATAACCACTCAGAAGCACAATATCAAGGTTCTGAGATCAATAGTTAACATACGGAAGCAGCAGGAACTTAACTGAGACTTAAATCCAACAATCTTATAAGTCTACGGATTAGTAACACATGATCCTGATAGAAAGAAGAGAAAGCCTAGTTCTTAATCCCTGTAGGAAAGATAAGATGACTCAGGTCGGAAGGGCATAAGGTATAAGGAGTAAAAAGAGCCTTACATTCCATCCCACAATCAATTCCCTTATATAACTAAAGAATTTCTAGACTCAACTTCGACCAGTTTGGCTTGGTAATCCTACAGGCAGTCAAGCTCTGATACCAACGCTGTCAGGACCCTGACTCAATGCCACATCGATCTAGCATGTAACACCTCATATCACTTTGCGGCCTCACGCACGGTATTCCCACGGGTGTCGCCTTACCTTTGCCCGGGACCGTTTGCGCCTTTTGGCACACGTATATGACAGTGTCGCTAGCATCCATATGATAAGGAGCCCGGGCTGACATGGCTAGTCGTAAACCCAAAGTGGCACAAACTTACAGGGACAGGCATCCATGACCCAGCATCGAACGTGTCGGTCATCAGCGAGTGAATCCAGGCTGTAGCACTGGGCTAGCAGGACTCCGGTGAACCGGGCTGTAGCGGGCTAACAGGACTCCGGTATTCATCGCGTGACATTTCCCCGTAGGGACAGACACATGAACGAAGAAGGACACATGCCGGCCAGCCTAAGTGTTCCGGAGCAGTAGCAAGCTACCATGGCTCGGTGGAAACACTAGGAGACATTTCCCGGTAAGAGAGGCTACTAAAGATAAACAACTAGATGGTCAGATCCCACACATACCAAGCATTTCAATAACATACACACAATATGCTCGATATGTGCAATACAACATGGCATCACAAAATGACTCTACGACTCAAGTAATTATTCAATAGGCTCCGAGGAGCGAGATATTACAATCATGGGTCTCATGACCCAACAATCAGAGCATACAAGTCAAAGCACAAGCGGAAGCTATCATGTCTGAGTACAGACATCTATAAATGAAAAAGGCTGAGAAGCCTGACTATCTATCAGATCCTGCCGAGGGCACAAGATCGTAGCTGAGGTATCAAGCTAAACGTCGAAGTCCAAGCGGAACTACTAGTGAGACTGAAGTCTCTCTGCAAAAACATAAAATAGGCAAACGTGAGTACAAATGTACCCAGCAAGACTTACATCAGAACTAACTACATATGCATCATTATCAACAAAGGGGGTGGTGGAGTTTAACTGCAGCAAGCCAGCTTTGACTCGGTGGCTATCCTGAACTACGACTGCAAGTAACTCTTTTGAGGTGGCGCACACGAGTCCACATATTCACCAACCAATACACCACTATGGATCCGCTTCCGTCTCTCTACGAAAACGCCATCCATAGCACTCACGCTTGTCTTGCGTATTTTAGAGTATCCACTTTCACTTGTCTATGAACTGATATAAGCAACCCAGAAGTCCTTTACCGCGGACACGGCTATTCGAATAGATGATATTAACCCTGCAGGGGTGTACTTCTTCATACATGTTTCCACCACTTAGCGTCTGCACACGACATGTGCTCGGCAGACTTCAAGCGAAAGCCGACGTGGGTGTAGACCATGACCTACCTAAACACCTAAGTCTCTAGTCCAGGTTTATCGCCTATTCGGGTTCCATCCATGAGGAGATCCGGCCGGAGTTTCGCTCACAGCCCCAAACGATGTGAACAGGGTTCTCGAGATACCAAACGGGCATCCGGTACACCGTGCCACGTGCCTACCGCATCACAGCCCACCCCTACGGTCAGCGCTGTCCACGGCCTCCAGCATACTACAAACACCAGAAACTACTTGCAACTCCTGGACAGAGGACAAGGGTGATTAAGAAGTCGAGCGGGGTCATATTTCAGGGCCCAATGTATGGTAGTAGCTGAATCATGGATCACAAACACAGAACTCAGTTCCTGAGGACGGCTGCAATGAGACAACCCACCATGTACTCCTACATGGCCTCTCACCGCTACCTTTACCAAATCGTGTTCACACACTTAGCTCACACACGGTAGGACATGTTCACACGCCTCTGATTCATCCCCGATGAATCAGACCTGACTCAACTCTAAGTAGTAGCAGGCATGACAAACAATCATGAATGAGTAGGCACAACAGGGCTCAAACAACTCCTACTCATGCTAGTGGGTTTCATCTATTTACTGTGGCAATGACAGGTCATGCAGAGGATAAAGGGGTTCAGCTACCGCAGCAAGTAACAGTTGAATCGTTGTTGTCCTAATGCAGTAAAAGAGAGCAGGAGCGAGAGAGTGGGATTGTATCGGAATGAACAAGGGGGTTTTGCTTGCCTGGCACTTCTGAAGATAACATTGAGTCTTCATCAGTGTCAACGATCGCATCATCGGTATCACGTCTATCGAGAGGGGACAAATACCGGCAACACAGAAGGGAACACAATCAATGCAATGCACAATATGATGCATGATCATGACATGGCAAAATGGATGTGTTTTGGGCTAATGCAACTAGCAACAGATTAAATGAAGTTGGTTTGAATACAAGATTCAAATTCAAACTCCATATGTGATTATTCAAATGCCATTTAATTGATTTGTGCTAAACAGCAGCTATAAGTTGTTCTAACATGCATGAAAATGGTACAGATGGATTCCTTGAATTTTTCTGATAATTTTTCATATATAAATTATTTAATTTGGAGTTACGGTTGAATTTCTATGAATTTTAGAAGTTTTAGGCATTTTCTGAAATTTCTTATATATAAAAATAAATTCAGAAAATAAGTTACTGCGTCAGCATGACGTCGGCATGACGTCAGCAAGTCAAAGGCGTCAACCAGGTCAAACCTGACCAGTGGGGTCCACTAGTCAGTGACCCAGTCAACTAACCAAGTTAGTTAGCCCTAACTAACTTAGTTAGCCGGGCAGGGCCCTCATGTCAGTGGCTCACCTAATTAACTAAGTTAATTAACACGAACTAACCTAGCACTAACTAAGCAGGCGCCTGGGCCCACACGTCAGGGGGTCAAACCCCGGGTCAAACCCGCCGGAGTTGACCCGCGGCTTGTCGCCGGCGACGCCAGCAACGGCGGAGGGCGTCGGAAACGCTGCTCCGGCCACGGTTTGATGCGCAGGTGGGTGCTACGAGTAGCTGGCGATGTGGCGCATCCAACGGTGGCGGTGTTTGGTGCTGGGGTGGCCGGAGTTAACGGCGGCGAGCTCTTTTGCGGCCGCCAGAGTTCGGCTATCGACGGGAACTATGCCACAGAGCACGGGAGGAGCAGCAGTTGGGTGATTTGAGCTCCTTCGGATGCGCTGAGCGCGTTGGCGGGCTCATAAGCAAGCGGTGACGGCTGTGGCCGCGACGGCGCCATGGCCGGCGGCGAGGGATTCTCGGGCAAGGTGGTGGGGCTAGCTAGAGAGGGAGGTGGGGCAAGGGGAGAGGGGGAATCGGGTCGAGGGCTCACCGCGGAGCTGCAGGGAGGGTTAGTGGGCTCGGGGGCGCGCCGGAGTGGCCGAATCGACGGAGAAGATCCTCGGCGGCCGGTGAGGGGGAAACGTCGGGGGCGGCGTTCCGGGGCTCTTCTGGTCGCGTGAGACGACGAGGAGGACGAGGGAGGACCGGCGGAGCTCTGGGAGGCGTCGGGGAGACGAGACAGTGGGTGTGGCCGCGCGAGCGCTGGTCGGCGGCGACGGCCTCCATTCGGTCGCGTGAGGGAGAGAGAGCAGAGGAGAGGGAGGAGCGAGGGAGAGCTACGGGAGAGTGAGAGAGGTCTTGGGGAACGAGGGGGGGGGGTGCGTGGCTCCCTCGGGTGCCTCCAGCGGCGAGCAGGTAAGCAGGAGGTGGCCGGAGCTTTTCGGGCGCGCGCCACGCCTCGCCTCTGCCTACTGGCAGAGGAAGAAGAGGACAAGGGGGAAGGAGGTGGGCTGGGCTAGCGGGAGGAGCTGGGCCGGCTACAGGTAAGTGGCCCAGGTACGGTTCTTTCTCTCTCTTTCTGTTTTAATTCTGTTTTTCTATTTTTTTAAATTTGTTTTGGCATTGTTTTGAATTTAAACAAATTCAAACAATGCCAAAAACTCCTCTGAATATTTTTTTATTTGCTAGATGGACTTTTCCAACAGCACATAAAGCATTTCAGAGTTATTTGAAAATATATCCCATATATTATGAATATAATTCCAAATTCAAATACAATAATGATTTAAATTCAGTGCTCAAAATATTCCTCAAATGTTCATTATTTTTGGTTTGGTGCAAAACCCTTGCCAAAATATAACCAACATTATTTAAGGCCATTTTGGAACATTGAATGCATTTTCCCAGGGTTCTTTGCCCCTCTTTTATTTAAGTTCTTGAGGCTTCCAAAATTCCTCAGTTCAAGTTTCAAAAATTTAAACATGATGCAAGCAAGATGCAACACTAGACAGCACCAGAAGCTAGGGATGTGACAACTCACCCCCACTAAACAAGAATCTCGCCTCGAGATTCAAGCGTAGAGTAAGATGAAGGGGAAACGCAAACTAGTATAATCTTCACGATCCAGGTTGCACTTCGAATGAACGTTGATTCGTTCACCATCATTGTCTTGATGTCTTGCTTCGAGAACTTCAGCTAATCATGACAAGAAGGGGAAAGGGAAACTCTAGAAGGATCGAACTTCTTGAAGGTCGAACAACTTACGGAATGAGACATAGAACCATCTCTCGGGTTGAGACACGAGATACACATCAAGAGGGGTGGAAAGAAACGGATGACGAAGGTTCACTAGGTGGACAATAATTCCACACTTAAGAAGGTGGTAAATGATTGTCGACGTAGCGAGGAGTTGAATTGCCATGATACCACGACGAAACATCCTGGAGGAGGGTGATTCGTAGATTATCCCCTTAAGTGGCAAAAAGAATTACCTTTGATATAGAGATCATTGAGACTCTCTATATCAGCCTAAGGCAAATCATAGCAATCGATTGGCGGGGTCGGTAGAGTGGCATACTCGGACTTGGATGATGTGGACTACCTTGTTGAAGACAACGCAATGTATGATTTTTGCTTATCACCGGAAATGGAAGAGACCCATGGTAGAATGGCACATTGGCGGTGTAAGCTGGGAACAAAATGCAAATGCTGGGAATGATTCTGGTAACTGGGGAAGAACCCAACAACAGAGAGTGAATTCACTGTTTGAAAAGATCATAGCATTGCCGAGGAAACTGAGAGCAAACCCAGTTAGTGCCGATGATAACACATAGCGCTTGTGCGTGCTCTCAAGAACTTGAGCATTTCCACATTCATCAAGGTTTTACCAACATCCGTGTCAAGGATCCTGGCAACACAACATACCACCATGATGAACAACGATGGGCGATGCAGATGCATAGGAAGATAACACTTTCTCCAATTTCACTCTTGGCGGGGCCAAAGAAATAAAATCTGGATGATCGACCGAGAGACATTTAGCACTCCGCTTCTAATGTTCTCCTTGACGTGCTAGTGTAACCCATTCATAGATATGGTTTGCTAACTAGAACATCAAGTAAAGGTCGGACTTCGGGAGCAATAGAATCCATAAGGAACAGTTACGGAGGTAAATCCTACGAAATCCTTATGGGGAGGTGGCCAACTTCCTCAAACAAGATACTACAATAATAGGTCTTCCGGCTGGGTGTGTTGGCCACGACATCCACCTTACCGGTTATCGAGGGACCAATATTATAGTTCTTGGGAAATATTCCAACCATCATATCTGCCTGAGACTCAGATCTGGTTGGTGTCAGGATATTCCAGACTCATCGAGTCTAGGAAGAAATATGAAAGTTTGCAACACAAATCGACGAGATGACGTTGCGAGATTCTCAGGAAATGAACTACGATAGCAAGCTCCAAAACATGAGCTGGTTCTGCTACAAACATGTGAACACGTTGTCCCAGACAAGCATGGCCACGTAGTAGTCTTATAATTAAACACTACCGAGTTCTGGTTGGGAACCATCACTGTGGATAACGAAGTCCTTGCATAAGTCATATGATTAGCTCTTATGAAGGAACTTCTTCTCCTTGAACAAATCAATCAGTGGCTTGGTGTGCTCGGGACACATGTGGAATGAAGGTTGCAAGTCTCCAGACCACAGAATACTTCGCACGTGTGCATGACTGACTTGGGATGATTCCAGAGGAAGCAAAACTAACTTTCTCAAATCCACGGCGGCAACTTTCACCAAATGCACGTGTATAAGAGGAAGTCACTCCTTTCATCAAACAAATACTTCATGAGTTAGCATGAAGAAATGCTTTCAAAAGTTTCCAACACTAGCTTAATGTTCAACAAAATCATGGAGGAGATAAGGATGTTGTCAATGGGCTCAACAACAATTCTTCCGGGTTTCCCTTTAAAAGGAATTCCATAGTTAAGAGAACAAGTGTTAGCATTGGTCAGACCCAAAAGATATAATGGTGTATGCTCGAGGGATCAACCACGAGTAAGACAACATTACGAATATCGTTGGTTCTGGTCTGATTGGATGATAGCCCATACTCAAATTATAGATGGGGTAAGACAATAGGTCCAACAACTGATCACAAGGACCAATTAATGAAGATATCATCTTTCTTCAACACACACACATACACAGAAAGATATCCCTTAACATGAACTAAGTCAGACAAGCTTTTATCTTCCAACTCTCCAAGTTGTTGTCTAGCTTAACCAACTAGCTCCGGGATATCCATCACAGATTCTTGGAGAAGGGGTGGTTCACAAGAAACCAACTTGATCACGAGCTCAACATAACAGTCAGGGGACAACCTGGTAATACTTCCGAGAAGATATTCGGAAAATCACGAACCACCGATATGTTACTAAGCTCGAGAACAATCTTGCTTTTCAGGGCAAGATGATATGATCAAATGAGCGAGGACTTGACAAATCCTAACTCATCAATCAAAGAGTGCACCAGAAAATAAGGACTAGGTAGCACGATCAGTCTTAGAAGGATGATTCAAAAACCAACACGTTAAGAATGAAATTATTGTCCCTTAACTACCAAGCAACGAGGTTGCTGGGAGTATTGATTTCACACATCACAATTCATTTTTCGGTTTTCCGGTTGCATCAACACGATGGCCGAGGAATGACTAATGATGGTGAGAAGTATCACTACGTCAAAATTCATGAGAGTTGGTGCAGTTCTCATGAAATTCCTGTCATAAAGGGGGTAATACTCTAAGGTAGAACAGAACCAAAAGCTGGATTGGCATCTGATCTGCGGAATACAACTACTTTGACCCAATCCTAGATATGGATGAGGTACTGGAGTTTGTTTCTCCAAGTCATTCAGCGATAGAATGGCTTGACGGACCACAAGAGTAATAGGCATCGATAAACGAACACACGCATACTCTTGACTATCAATTGATAGACGAAGGTCAGAATGCAACTAAAGAGAGACAACTCAAAGGAACACATGATTTTCTGAGTTGTGGATGCATAGATTAGTATGTCGAACCAAGTTCAACATATTTCTTCCGGATAACCCATGCAGAAAGGTTGAGCTGGCAGAGTCACAATATAGCATGGAGAACTCATCGACAGCACTCTTGTTGTCATCTTTTGGTTCAGAAGAACTCCTGCCAAGAATGGTTCATGGTAATTGGAAGAAGGATGTACCACGAACCTCGAGGACTATCGCAAGGTTACTACTATCCTAAAGGGACTAGCAAACACTATCAACATGAAGTAAGTAGAGTGAATCTCGGGTTCAAGAACCCAGGAATAGAATACCTATTACTAAGTAGCATCACGGGATGCTTTCGAGAATAAAAGCCAGAATCATCACACTGGGATCACAAAACATTGCTAGATTACTAGGTGACTCCCTAAACACCTAGGGCCATAATAGTAACTCCAACATAATGTCAAGGCAATAGAATACCTCAACTCAACAATTAGTGTGATTGAGCTGGCATAAAGGAGCATCGAAACCAGAGGAAAAGGATTTTGCAAATGCATCAGACTATTTAGAAACCTGGAATGACTCGGACAGCATAACGGCTGTAAATGCTCAGAAAAGACTTGAGACATTCACAAAAATGGTGGCATAACCACTCAGAAGCACAATATCAAGGTTCTGAGATCAATAGTTAACATACGGAAGCAGCAGGAACTTAACTGAGACTTAAATCCAACAATCTTATAAGTCTACGGATTAGTAACACATGATCCTGATAGAAAGAAGAGAAAGCCTAGTTCTTAATCCCCGTAGGAAAGATAAGATGACTCAGGTCGGAAGGGCATAAGGTATAAGGAGTAAAAAGAGCCTTACATTCCATCCCACAATCAATTCCCTTATATAACTAAAGAATTTCTAGACTCAACTTCGACCAGTTTGGCTTGGTAATCCTACAGGCAGTCAAGCTCTGATACCAACGCTGTCAGGACCCTGACTCAATGCCACATCGATCTAGCATGTAACACCTCATATCACTTTGCGGCCTCACGCACGGTATTCCCACGGGTGTCGCCTTACCTTTGCCCGGGACCGTTTGCGCCTTTTGGCACACGTATATGACAGTGTCGCTAGCATCCATATGATAAGGAGCCCGGGCTGACATGGCTAGTCGTAAACCCAAAGTGGCACAAACTTACAGGGACAGGCATCCATGACCCAGCATCGAACGTGTCGGTCATCAGCGAGTGAATCCAGGCTGTAGCACTGGGCTAGCAGGACTCCGGTGAACCGGGCTGTAGCGGGCTAACAGGACTCCGGTATTCATCGCGTGACATTTCCCCGTAGGGACAGACACATGAACGAAGAAGGACACATGCCGGCCAGCCTAAGTGTTCCGGAGCAGTAGCAAGCTACCATGGCTCGGTGGAAACACTAGGAGACATTTCCCGGTAAGAGAGGCTACTAAAGATAAACAACTAGATGGTCAGATCCCACACATACCAAGCATTTCAATAACATACACACAATATGCTCGATATGTGCAATACAACATGGCATCACAAAATGACTCTACGACTCAAGTAATTATTCAATAGGCTCCGAGGAGCGAGATATTACAATCATGGGTCTCATGACCCAACAATCAGAGCATACAAGTCAAAGCACAAGCGGAAGCTATCATGTCTGAGTACAGACATCTATAAATGAAAAAGGCTGAGAAGCCTGACTATCTATCAGATCCTGCCGAGGGCACAAGATCGTAGCTGAGGTATCAAGCTAAACGTCGAAGTCCAAGCGGAACTACTAGTGAGACTGAAGTCTCTCTGCAAAAACATAAAATAGGCAAACGTGAGTACAAATGTACCCAGCAAGACTTACATCAGAACTAACTACATATGCATCATTATCAACAAAGGGGGTGGTGGAGTTTAACTGCAGCAAGCCAGCTTTGACTCGGTGGCTATCCTGAACTACGACTGCAAGTAACTCTTTTGAGGTGGCGCACACGAGTCCACATATTCACCAACCAATACACCACTATGGATCCGCTTCCGTCTCTCTACGAAAACGCCATCCATAGCACTCACGCTTGTCTTGCGTATTTTAGAGTATCCACTTTCACTTGTCTATGAACTGATATAAGCAACCCAGAAGTCCTTTACCGTGGACACGGCTATTCGAATAGATGATATTAACCCTGCAGGGGTGTACTTCTTCATACATGTTTCCACCACTTAGCGTCTGCACACGACATGTGCTCGGCAGACTTCAAGCGAAAGCCGACGTGGGTGTAGACCACGACCTACCTAAACACCTAAGTCTCTAGTCCAGGTTTATCGCCTATTCGGGTTCCATCCATGAGGAGATCCGGCCGGAGTTTCGCTCACAGCCCCAAACGATGTGAACAGGGTTCCCGAGATACCAAACGGGCATCCGGTACACCGTGCCACGTGCCTACCGCATCACAGCCCACCCCTACGGTCAGTGCTGTCCACGGCCTCCAGCATACTACAAACACCAGAAACTACTTGCAACTCCTGGACAGAGGACAAGGGTGATTAAGAAGTCGAGCGGGGTCATATTTCAGGGCCCAATGTATGGTAGTAGCTGAATCATGGATCACAAACACAGAACTCAGTTCCTGAGGACGGCTGCAATGAGACAACCCACCATGTACTCCTACATGGCCTCTCACCGCTACCTTTACCAAATCGTGTTCACACACTTAGCTCACACACGGTAGGACATGTTCACACGCCTCTGATTCATCCCCGATGAATCAGACCTGACTCAACTCTAAGCAGTAGCAGGCATGACAAACAATCATGAATGAGTAGGCACAACGGGGCTCAAACAACTCCTACTCATGCTAGTGGGTTTCATCTATTTACTGTGGCAATGACAGGTCATGCAGAGGATAAAGGGGTTCAGCTACCGCAGCAAGTAACAGTTGAATCGTTGTTGTCCTAATGCAGTAAAAGAGAGCAGGAGCGAGAGAGTGGGATTGTATCGGAATGAACAAGGGGGTTTTGCTTGCCTGGCACTTCTGAAGATAACATTGAGTCTTCATCAGTGTCAACGATCGCATCATCGGTATCACGTCTATCGAGAGGGGACAAATACCGGCAACACAGAAGGGAACACAATCAATGCAATGCACAATATGATGCATGATCATGACATGGCAAAATGGATGTGTTTTGGGCTAATGCAACTAGCAACAGATTAAATGAAGTTGGTTTGAATACAAGATTCAAATTCAAACTCCATATGTGATTATTCAAATGCCATTTAATTGATTTGTGCTAAACAGCAGCTATAAGTTGTTCTAACATGCATGAAAATGGTACAGATGGATTCCTTGAATTTTTCTGATAATTTTTCATATATAAATTATTTAATTTGGAGTTACGGTTGAATTTCTATGAATTTTAGAAGTTTTAGGCATTTTCTGAAATTTCTTATATATAAAAATAAATTCAGAAAATAAGTTACTGCGTCAGCATGACGTCGGCATGACGTCAGCAAGTCAAAGGCGTCGACCAGGTCAAACCTGACCAGTGGGGTCCACTGGTCAGTGACCCAGTCAACTAACCAAGTTAGTTAGCCCTAACTAACTTAGTTAGCCGGGCAGGGCCCGCATGTCAGTGGCTCACCTAATTAACTAAGTTAATTAACACGAACTAACCTAGCACTAACTAAGCAGGCGCCTGGGCCCACACGTCAGGGGGTCAAACCCGCCGGAGTTGACCCGCGGCTTGTCGCCGGCGACGCCAGCAACGGCGGAGGGCGTCGGAAACGCTGCTCCGGCCACGGTTTGATGCGCAGGTGGGTGCTACGAGTAGCTGGCGATGTGGCGCATCCAACGGTGGCGGTGTTTGGTGCTGGGGTGGCCGGAGTTAACGGCGGCGAGCTCTTTTGCGGCCGCCAGAGTTCGGCTATCGACGGGAACTATGCCACAGAGCACGGGAGGAGCAGCAGTTGGGTGATTTGAGCTCCTTCGGATGCGCTGAGCGCGTTGGCGGGCTCATAAGCAAGCGGTGACGGCTGTGGCCGCGACGGCGCGATGGCCGGCGGCGAGGGATTCTCGGGCAAGGTGGTGGGGCTAGCTAGAGAGGGAGGTGGGGCAAGGGGAGAGGGGGAATCGGGTCGAGGGCTCACCGCGGAGCTGCAGGGAGGGTTAGTGGGCTCGGGGGCGCGCCGGAGTGGCCGAATCGACGGAGAAGATCCTCGGCGGCCGGCGAGGGGGAAACGTCGGGGTGGCGTTCCGGGGCTCTTCTGGTCGCGTGAGACGACGAGGAGGACGAGGGAGGACCGGCGGAGCTCTGGAAGGCGTCGGGGAGACGAGACGGTGGCTGTGGCCGCGCGAGCGCTGGTCGGCGGCGACGGCCTCCATTCGGTCGCGTGAGGGAGAGAGAGCAGAGGAGAGGGAGGAGCGAGGGAGAGCTACGGGAGAGTGAGAGAGGTCGTGGGGAACGAGGGGGGGTGCGTGGCTCCCTCGGGTGCCTCCAGCGGCGAGCAGGTAAGCAGGAGGTGGCCGGAGCTCTTCGGGCGTGCGCCACGCCTCGCCTCTGCCTACTGGCAGAGGAAGAAGAGGACAAGGGGGAAGGAGGTGGGCTGGGCCAGCGGGAGGAGCTGGGCCGGCTACAGGTAAGTGGCCCAGGTACGGTTCTTTCTCTCTCTTTCTGTTTTAATTCTGTTTTTCTATTTTTTTTAAATTTGTTTTGGCATTGTTTTGAATTTAAACAAATTCAAACAATGCCAAAAACTCCTCTGAATATTTTTTTATTTGCTAGATGGACTTTTCCAACAGCACATAAAGCATTTCAGAGTTATTTGAAAATATATCCCATATATTATGAATATAATTCCAAATTCAAATACAATAATGATTTAAATTCAGTGCTCAAAATATTCCTCAAATGTTCATTATTTTTGGTTTGGTGCAAAACCCTTGCCAAAATATAACCAACATTATTTAAGGCCATTTTGGAACATTGAATGCATTTTCCCAGGGTTCTTTGCCCCTCTTTTATTTAAGTTCTTGAGGCTTTCAAAATTCCTCAGTTCAAGTTTCAAAAATTTAAACATGATGCAAGCAAGATGCAACACTAGACAGCACCAGAAGCTAGGGATGTGACATTGTGGTTATTCGTAGGTAAGAAAACGTTCTTGCTAGAACCCTATTGCAGCCATGTAAAAGATGCAACAACAATTAGAGGACGTCTAACTTGTTTTTGCAGCAATTGCTTTGTGATGTGATATGGCCAAAAGTTGTGATGAATGATGAATGATATATTGTGATGTATGAGATCATGTTCTTGTAATAGAAATCACGACTTGCATGTCGATGATTATGACAACCGGCAGGAGCCATAGGAGTTGTCTTAATTATTGTATGACCTGCATGTCAATGATTTAACGCCATGTAATTACTTTTCTTTATTGCTAAACCGTTAGCCATAGTAGTAGAAGTAATAGTTGACGAGCAACTTCATGGAGACACGATGATGGAGATCATGATGATGGAGATCATGATGATGGAGATCATGGTGTCATGCCGGTGGCGAAGATGATCATGGAGCCCCGAAGATGGAGATCAAAGGAGCTATATGATATTGGCCATATCATGTCACTACTATTTAATTGCATGTGATGTTTATTATTTTTATGCATCTTGTTTACTTAGAACCACGGTAGTAAATAAGATGATCCCTCATAATAATTTCAAGAAAGTGTTCCCCCTAACTGTGCGCCGTTGCTAAAGTTCGTCGTTTCGAAGCACCACGTGATGATCGGGTGTGATAGATTCCTACGTTCACATACAACGGGTGTAAGACAGTTTTACACATGCAAAAACACTTAGGTTAACTTGACGAGCCTAGCATGTACAGACATGGCCTCGGAACACAGAGACCGAAAGGTCGAACATGAGTCGTATGGAAGATACGATCAACATGGAGATGTTCACCGATGATGACTAGTCCGTCTCACGTGATGATCGGACACGGCCTAGTCGACTCGGATCATGTAACACTTAGATGACTAGAGGGATGTCAAATCTAAGTGGGAGTTCATTAAATAATTTGATTAGATGAACTTAATTATCATGAACTTAGTCTAAAATCTTTGCAAAATGTCTTGTAGATCAAATGGCCAACGCTCATGTCAACATGAACTTCAACGCGTTCCTAGAGAAAACCAAGCTGAAAGATGATGGCAGCAACTATACGGACTGGGTCTGGAACCTGAGGATCATCCTCATAGCTGCCAAGAAAGCATATGTCCTAGAAGGACCGCTAGGTGAAGCACCCATCCCAGAGAACCAAGACGTTATGAACGCTTGGCAGTCACGTGCTGATGATTACTCCCTCGTTCAGTGCAGTATGCTTTACAACTTAGAACCAGGGCTCCAAAAGCGTTTTGAGCAACACGGAGCATATGAGATGTTCGAGGAGCTGAAAATGGTTTTCCAAGCTCATGCCCGGGTCGAGAGATATGAAGTCTCCGACAAGTTCTATAGTTGTAAGATGGAGGAAAATAGTTCTATCAGTGAGCACATACTCAAAATGTCTGGGTTGCACAACCGCCTGTCCCAGCTGGACATTAACCTCCCGGACGAGGCGGTTATTGACAGAATCCTTCAGTCGCTCCCACCGAGCTACAAGAGCTTTGTGATCAACTACAATATGCAGGGGATGGTGAAAATTATTCCTGAAGTATTTTTAATGCTGAAGTTGGCAGAGGTAGAAATCAAGAAAGAACTTCAAGTGTTGATGGTCAATAAAACCACTAAGTTCAAGAAGGGCAAGGGTAAGAAGAACTTCAAGAAGGACGGCAAAGATGTTGCCGCGCTCGGTAAGCCAGTTGTTGGGAAGAAGTCAAAGAATGGACCCAAGCCTGAGACTGAGTGCTTTTATTGCAAAGGGAAGGGTCACTGGAAGCGGAACTGCCCCAAATACTTAGCGGACAAGAAGGCCGGCAACACTAAAGGTATATGTGATATACATGTAATTGATGTGTACCTTACCAGTACTCGTAGTAACTCCTGGGTATTTGATACCGGTGCCGTTGCTCATATTTGTAACTCACAGCAGGAGCTGCGGAATAAGCGGAGACTGGCGAAGGACGAGGTGATGATGCACGTCGGGAATGGTTCCAAGGTCGATGTGAACACCATCGGCACGCTACCTCTACATTTACCCAAGGGATTAGTTTTAAACCTCAATAATTGTTATTTAGTGCCAAGTTTGAGCATGAACATTGTATCTGGATCTCGTTTAATACAAGGTGGATACTCATTTAAATCCGAGAATAATGGTTGTTCTATTTATATGAGAGATATGTTTTATGGTCATGCCTCGATGGTCAATGGTTTATTCTTAATGAATCTCGAACGTAATATTACACATGTTCATAGTGTGAATACCAAAAGATGTAAAGTTGATAACGATAGTCCCACATACTTGTGGCACTGCCGCCTTGGTCACATTGGTATCAAGCGCATGAAGAAGCTCCATGCTGATGGACTTTTAGAGTCTCTCGATTATGAATCATTTGACACATGCGAACCATGCCTCATGGGCAAAATGACCAAGACTCCGTTCTTCGGAACAATGGAGCGAGCAACCAACTTATTGGAAATCATACATACTGATGTGTGTGGTCCAATGAGCGTTGAGGCTCGCGGAGGATATCGTTATGTTCTCACTCTCACTGATGACTTAAGTAGATATGGGTATGTCTACTTGATGAAACACAAGTCTGAGACCTTTGAAAAGTTCAAGGAATTTCAGAATGAAGTAGAGAATCAACATGACCGAAAAATAAAGTTCTTACGATCAGATCGTGGAGGAGAATATTTAAGTCACGAATTTGGTATGCACTTAAGGAAATGTGGAATCATTTCACAACTCACGCCGCCTGGAATACCTCAGCGTAACGGTGTGTCCGAACGTCGTAATCACACTCTATTGGATATGGTACGATCTATGATGTCTCTTACCAATTTACCGCTATCATTTTGGGGATACGCTCTAGAGACAACTACATTCACTTTAAATAGGGCTCCGTCTAAATCCGTTGAGACGACACCGTATGAATTATGGTTTGGGAAGAAACCTAAGCTGTCGTTTATAAAAGTTTGGGGATGCGATGCTTATGTCAAGAAACTTCAACCTGAAAAGCTCGAACCCAAGTCGGAAAAATGTGTCTTCATAGGATACCCTAAGGAAACCATTGGGTATACCTTCTACCTTAGATCCAAAGGCAAGATCTTTGTTGCCAAGAACGGGTCCTTTCTGGAAAAGGAGTTTCTCTCAAAAGGAGTAAGTGGGAGGAAAGTAGAACTCGATGAAGTACTACCTCTTGAACCGGAAAGTAGTGCAGCTCAGGAAAATGTTCCTGTGGTGCCTACACTGACTGGAGAGGAAATTAATGATGATGATCAAGGTACTTCGGATCAAGTTGCTACTGAACTTCGTAGGTCCACAAGGACACGTTCCACACCAGAGTGGTATGGCAACCCTGTCCTGGAAATCATGTTGTTAGACAATGGTGAACCTTCGAACTATGAAGAAGCGATGGCGGGCCCAGATTCCAACAAATGGCTTGAAGCCATGCAATCCGAGATAGAATCATGTATGAAAACAAAGTATGGACTTTGACAGACTTGCCCGATGATCGGCGAGCGATAGAAAACAAATGGATCTTTAAGAAGAAAATGGACGCGGATGGTAATATTACCATCTATAAAGCTCGACTTGTCGCTAAGGGTTATCGGCAAGTTCAAGGGGTTGACTACGATGAGACTTTCTCTCCCGTAGCGAAGCTGAAGTCCGTCCGAATCATGTTAGCAATTGCCGCATACTATGATTATGAGATATGGCAGATGGACGTCAAAACGGCATTCCTCAACGGCTATCTTAAGGAAGAACTGTATATGATGCAGCCGGAGGATTTTGTCGATCCTAAGAATTCTAACAAGGTATGCAAGCTCCAGCGAACCATTTATGGGCTGGTGCAAGCATCTCGGAGTTGGAACATTTGCTTTGATGAGATGATCAAAGCATTTGGGTTTATGCGGACTTATGAAGAAGCCTGCGTTTACAAGAAAGTGAGTGGGAGCTCTGTAGCATTTCTCATATTATATGTAGATGACATACTTTTGATGGGAAATGATATAGAACTTTTGGACAACATTAAGGCCTACTTGAATAAGTGTTTTTCAATGAAGGACCTTGGAGAAGCTGCTTACATATTAGGCATCAAGATCTATAGGGATAGATCGAGACGCCTCATAGGTCTTTCACAAAGCACATACCTTGATAAGATATTGAAGAAGTTCAATATGGATCAGTCCAAGAAAGGGTTCTTGCCTGTGTTGCAAGGTGTGAGATTAAGCTCGGCTCAATGCCCGACCACGGCAGAAGATAAAGAAGAGATGAGTGTCATCCCCTATGCCTCAGCCATAGGATCTATTATGTATGCCATACTGTGTACCAGACCTGATGTAAACCTTGCCGTAAGTTTGGTAGGAAGGTACCAAAGTAATCCCGGCAAGGAACACCGGACAGCGGTCAAGAATATCCTTAAGTACCTGAAAAGGACAAAGGACATGTTTCTCGTTTATGGAGGTGACGAAGAGCTCGTCGTAAAGGGTTACGTCGACGCTAGCTTCGACATAGATCTGGATGACTCTAAGTCGCAAACCGGATACGTGTATATGTTGAATCATGGAGCAGTAAGCTGGTGCAGTTGCAAGCAGAGCGTCGTGGCGGGATCTACAAGTGAAGCGGAATACATGGCAGCCTCGGAGGCAGCGCATGAAGCAATATGGATGAAGGAGTTCATCACCGACCTAGGAGTCATACCCAATGCGTCGGGGCCGATCACTCTCTTCTGTGACAACACTGGAGCTATTGCCCTTGCCAAGGAGCCCAGGTTTCACAAGAAGACCAGGCACATCAAGCGTCGTTTCAACTCCATCTGTGAAAATGTTCAAGATGGAGACATAAATATTTGCAAAGTACATACGGATCTGAATCTCGCAGATCCGTTGACTAAACCTCTTTCGCGAGCAAAACATGATCAGCACCAGAACTCTATGGGTGTTCGATTCATCACAATGTAACTAGATTATTGACTCTAGTGCAAGTGGGAGACTGTTGGAAATATGCCCTAGACGCAATAATAAAAGGATTATTATTATATTTCCTTGTTCATGATAATTGTTTTTTATTCATGCTATAATTGTATTATCCGGAAATCGTAATACACGTGTGAATACATAGACCACAACATGTCCCTAGTGAGCCTCTAGTTGACTAGCTCGTTGATCAACAGATAGTCATGGTTTCCTGATTATGGACATTGGATGTCATTAATAACGGGATCACATCATTAGGAGAATGATGTGATGGACAATACCCAATCCTAAGCATAGCACAAGATCGTGTAGTTCGTTTTGCTAGAGCTTTTTCAATGTCAAGTATCTTTTCCTTAGACCATGAGATCGTGTAACTCCCGGATACCGTAGGAGTGCTTTGGGTGTACCAAACGTCACAACGTAACTGGGTGACTATAAAGGTATACTACGAGTATCTCCGAAAGTGTCTGTTGGGTTGACACGGATCGAGACTGGGATTTGTCACTCCGTATGATGGAGAGGTATCTCTGGGCCCACTCGGTAATGCATCATCATAATGAGCTCAAAGTGACCAAGTGTCTGGTCACGGGATCATGTATTACGGTACGAGTAAAGTGACTTGCCGGTAACGAGATTGAACGAGGTATTGGGATACCCACGATCGAATCTCGGGCAAGTAACATACCGATTGACAAAGGGAATTGTATACGGGGTTGCTTGAATCCTCGACATCGTGGCTCATCCGATGAGATCATCGAGGAGCATGTGGGAGCCAACATGGATATCCAGATCCTGCTGTTGGTTATTGACCGGAGAGCCGTCTCGGTCATGTGTACGTGTCTCCCGAACCCGTAGGGTCTACACACTTAAGGTTCGGTGACGCTAGGGTTGTAGAGATATGAGTATGCAGCAAACCAAAAGTTGTTCGGAGTCCTGGATGAGATCTCGTACGTCACGAGGAGTTCCAGAATGGTCCGGAGGTAAAGACTTATATATGGGAAGTCGAGTTTCGACCATCGGGAAAGTTTCGGGGGTCACCGGTATTGTACCGGGACCACTAGAAGGGTCCCGGGGGTCCACCAGGTGGGGCCACCAATCCCGGAGGGCCCCATGGGCTGAAGTGGGAGGGGAACCAGCCCCTGGTGGGCTGGTGCGCCCCCCTTGGGCCCCCCTCTGCGCCTAGGTTTGGGAACCCTAGGGGAAGGGGCGCCTCCACTTGCCTTGGGGGGCAAGTTTCCCACCTTGGCCGGCGCCCCCCTAGGAGATCCCATATCCTAGGGCCGGCGCCCCCACTAGGGTCCCTATATAAAGAGGGGGGGGTGGGAGGGCAGCCGCACCCTGACACCTGGCGCCTCCCTTCCCCCTTGCTACACCTCTCCCTTCCGCAGACGCTTGGCGAAGCCCTGCCGGATCCCTGCTGCATCCACCACCACGCCGTCGTGCTGCTGGATCTTCATCAACCTCTCCTTCCCCCTTGATGTATCAAGAAGGAGGAGACATCACGCTGACCGTACGTGTGTTGAACACGGAGGTGCCGTCCATTCGGCGCTAGGATCTTTGGTGATTTGGATCACGATGAGTACGACTCCCTCAACCCCATTCTCTTGAACGCTTCTGCTCACGATCTACAAGGGTATGTAGATGCACTCCTCTCTCTCATTGCTAGATGAACTCATAGATTGATCTTGGTGAACATAGAATTTTTTTTGATCTCTCTCTCGTGTTATTTCTCTCGTGTTCTCTCTATGGCATGATCTCGATGTATCGCGAGCTTTGCTATTATAGTTGGATCTTTTGATGTTTCTCCCCCTCTACTCTCTTGTAATGGATTGAGTTTTCCCTTTGAAGTTATCTTATCGGATTGAGTCTTAAATGATTTGAGAACACTTGATGTATGTCTTGCCGTGCGTATCTATGGTGACAATGTGATATCACGTGATCCACTTGATGTATGTTTTGGTGATCAACTTGCGGGTTCCGCCCATGAACCTATGCATAGGGGTTGGCAAATGTTTTCGTCTTGACTCTCCGGTAGAAACTTTGGGGCACTCTTTGAAGTACTTTGTGTTGGTTGAATAGATGAATCTAAGATTGTGTGATGCATATAGTATAATCATGCCCATGGATACTTGAGGTGACAGTGGAGTATCTAGGTGACATTAGGGTTTTGGTTGATTTGTGTCTTAAGGTGTTATTCTAGTAGGAACTCTTGAATAGATTGATCCGAAAGAATAACTTTGAGGTGGTTCCGTACCCTACCATAATCTCTTCGTTTGTTCTCCGCTATTAGTGTCTTTGGAGTGACTCTTTGTTGCATGTTGAGGGATTGTTATATGATCTATCTATGTTATTATTGTTGAGAGAACTTGCACTAGTGAAAGTATGAACCCTAGGCCTTGTTTCCTACCATTCCAATACCGTTTACACTCACTTTTATCATTAGTCCTTGCTGTTTTTATATTTTCAGATTACAAAAACCTTTATCTACTATCCATATTGCACTTGTATCACTATCTCTTCGCCGAACTAGTGCACCTATACAATTTGCCATTGTATTGGGTGTGTTGGGGACACAAGAGACTCTTTGTTATTTGGTTGCAGGGTTGCTTGAGAGAGACCATCTTCATCCTACGCCACCCACGGATTGATAAACCTTAGGTCATCCACTTGAGGGAAATTTGCTACTGTCCTACAAACATGTGCACTTGCAGGCCCAACAACGTCTACAAGAAGAAGGTTGTGTAGTAGACATCAGTTACCCATATGCATATAACCTTCGGTAAACAACATGTAAGGCACAACCTCCTTCGGGATCCTCTATTGAAAAACTTAATAGTAACATATATAGTTAGCAATGTAGTTTATATACTTAAGACGAATGTATGCAATAAAGTTACATCATTAACAAAATCTTACCAAGTTTTTGGAAGTGAAGTTACCATCATGCAATTTATGCACTAGTGGCACGTATCCAGTAAAATTTGGGAGGATATAATGATTGGTTTTAAAGGCCTCAACATCATCTATGAATGAGACAAGATAACCTTTCTCTTCACAATTAAGCTTGGAGTCATAGCTGTAGTATGTCCTGTCTACAGCCTTTCGAGTATTTTTGGAAGATAAGAAATAAGCTGGCAATTATAAATAAAGATGTTTAGTATCGATGAACACCAAATATTTTAAAATTACCAATATAAATTACTTAACTTAACAAATTAGTTTGACAAACTCACATTTAGGCAAAACTGGAGGCATATCCACATCCACCCAGATATCGATATTATTATCATCACCATCTTCAGGACGAATATCAAATTTTATTTGCATACCCTCGTCAAATACATATGCCTTGCAGAGATCTTCCCAATTAGAGCTACCAAAATGGGAGTGATTGTCCATATTCTATAGCTTAACCAGAAACACATAACCATGTTTAGTTCTTAAGTGAGCCCTCCTCGTCTCCGTATTCTCAAAGTATTTGAAAACGAGCTTCTGCAATACATATGGTCTTGCATGGCACGGGATGTACTAATCAATTGAAAAAAATCCAGGAATTAAACATTGACCAAAAGAAGCACAAGTGATGATATTAATTATGATGAAATACTTATTGTTGCATACCATACAAACATCAAAGGTCTCGTCCAGCTTCATGGTGAAAAACCTATCATTTTGCAGGTGAGGATACATGTCGCCACAGACATCTCCTGTGTTCAAAATTGAAAGATTAAACTTGTGAATATTCATCATCAGACATCTCCTGTGTTCAAAATTGAAAGATTAAACTTGTGAATATTCATCATGGGTTGACTTTCGGTCTGTCGAGTCTTCCTTGAAAACTCTAATCTCACATGGTGTATATGATGGGCACTCCCTCTCTGATATATTCGACCATCGGTGATGGTCGCTCCTCCCTTCATCCCCGAGTGCATTACACCAAATTGTGTAGCACACAAGAACGAACGAGAAGCGACCCCCACGACAACAGTCAGAATTCTTCTTCTCTCATATATGGTGGACACTCCCTCACAGTTTTTTCATTGTCATGTATGGAGTCCCGATAGACTTAAAGTCAACCCAAAAATGTCATTTAATGCTCTTTCCGGCAAATCCAAGGCACTCAATATTTCCTACATTCTAGCACAAGGCATGCTAAAATTCACGGAAAAATCTAGCATGGCCTTTTCTAAAAAGGACGTATCGAGCATCTGAAATCTGCCGGGAATGGAAATTAATCAACACTCCGGCAAAACATAGGCCACTTTAAGATGTTCCTTGCAAACATAGGCCACTAGGGCAAGCACTAGTAGTACACAACACTATATATTTGAAAGTCCTACATTGAAAATTTTCTATTCCATGGAAATTGTCATAGCTACTCATCTACTACTTTACTATATCTATCAAAACATCTACATCTACATCATCATCGACATGGGGATTTGGCTGGTCTCACCTCAAGGTCGGAGGGGGTCGGTGACGAGGACGACGACCGGGATGATGTAGGGCTCCTTGATTTCTGCAAAAACAAAATATAAACAAAAACATTATTATCCTCATTTTTGGACTTACTGAAACCCTATAAGCTATCAACTAAACATTATTATGCTGATTCAAAAAACCTACAAAATTAGTTAAACACTACCTACATTTACTAAAAAAATTAAAACCTAGTTCTATTAAAAAAACCTACAAAATTAGTAAAACACGACCTACCTATTCTATTCAAAAAACCTCCATTCTACCTACATTTTATATGTTCTATTAACTAAAATTTGAATTCCTAATTTCTATACATAGAGAGGTGGGAGGAGGGAGGAGTGACGAGGAGGAGGGAGGAGTGAGGGGCAGTGGGAAGAGGGAGGAG
>NC_041393.1:214455875-214474029 GCF_002162155.2 Triticum dicoccoides | reverse complement strand
GAGGGAGGAGGGTCGGGAGACGGGGGAGGAGGGAGGTAGGAGAGAGGAGGGCGCGCGACGAGAGGAGGGCGACGAGCGGCGGAGAGGAAGGAGCTACCTCGACGGCGGCGAGGAGGGGAGAGCTGCGAGGAGAGAGGAGTGATAGAGTGATGAGAGGGAGAGGAAGTAGATCAGGCGGGGGGATAAGATGAATTAGCAGTAGCGTAGGCCAAAGAAATGCGCTGCTTCTAAGCCCAATAGTAGTAGCGCCTTTTACAAAAAACACGCTACTACTAAGGCTAGGCACGTAAATAAACATAAAAAATACATTGCTCATCAATGATATTTTTGTGTAGAATCTAAATTGTCAATATGAATCCTCACCGGTTTAGGAAACCGGTGAAGATTCATATTGTGTCCACAAATCCTACACATAGAGTTCACTGAACACCAAGTGCTTGTGATAGTTTGAGAATGCTGAGTATCGTGATTATTAGGAAAGCTAGGATAGCGTAGGATATTATTCTACCTTAACTTGTACTTCAAGATGATCATGTACTCCTATATATACGCCCACAAGGCTCAAGCAATACAATGGACTATTCCACCAAACCCCTCTCTATCGCTTCTAACATGGTATCAGTTTCCGGGTTTTAAACCCTAGCCGTCGTCGCTTCCGTTCCGTGTGCCGCCTCCGGGGTGGTAGGCCTTCATGACTGCCGCCGGGGGCTGCGCCGCCCGTACCTATGGTTCGTCCGCTGGTCGTGTCGACCGGTTGCCCTAGAGAGTCTTTTTCCCGATCTTTTGATCCGGATTTTTCTCTCTCTCACCGATCGCTTTGATCGGCGTCTACTTTTTGGTTTTGTGATCTATGTGATCAAGTTTGTGTCACCCGCCGTCATCATCGAACCCCATGCGCCTCTATGAAAGTGCAACTAATCCCTGGGTGGTTTTGGTAATTCTTAACAACATATAGTTCATTGAAGTAATGCTCTTTCAAAATGATCATTTCAGAAAGTTCAATTATTGGCATGGCATGGACTAGAGATGTGGACCCCTCAAAATGCTAAGGACACATATTGGCAACAAGCTCAAGACTCTACATTTTCATTTTAGTGATCCAAGATCACATTGAGTCCATAGGAAAGCCAATACTATTAAAAGTGGATGAGGTGTTGCTTAATGGCTTACTTGCTCAAAATGCATAGTGATATGCTCAAAAACCCTCAACCACTTTCTCACATCCACATATGTACAAAACCTAAAAGTCAAATTCGGCCCCACCGATTTGATCTACCCGGCGCCACCGAGTTTCATTTGACATAGCCACTGCCACAAACCCTAGTTACTTCGGTCTCACCGATAGGGATCTCGGTCTCACCGAGATGGGATTGCAAACTTCCTGTTTCCTTTTTGTAACATTTCGGTCTCACCGAAATGAGTAAATCGGTCCCATCGAGTCTGCATTGCAAACTCCCGGTTTCCTTTTTGTAACATTTCGGTTCCCCTGAAGTGAGCGAGTCGGTCCCACCGAGTTTGCGTGACCAACCCTCTATGTGCCCCTATTGCTGAAATCGGTCCCACCGAGTTTATGCGATCGGTCACACCGATATTACATTATGCCCTAACCCTAGCATATCGGTCTCACTGAGATGACTATATTGGTCCCACCAAAAACTCTAATGTTCATATTTTTACCTGGATCGGTCTGACCGAGTTTGCTGATTCGGTCCCACCGAGTTTGGGAATTTGTGTGTAATGGTTAGATTTTGTGTGGAGGCTATATATACCCCTCCACCCATTCTTCATTCATGAGGAGATCCATCAGAACATACCTACACTTCCACTACTCAATTTCTGAGAGAGAACCACCTACTCATGTGTTGAGACCAAGATATTCCAATCCTACCACAAGAATCTTGATCTCTAGCCTTCCCCAAGTTGCTTTCCACTCAAATCATCTTTCAGCCATAGCCAAATCTGTGTGAGAGAGTTGAGTGTTGGGGAGACTATCATTTGAAGCACAAGAGCAAGGAGTTCATCATCAACACACCATCTATTACCTTTTGGAGAGTGGTATCTCCTAGATTGGTTAGGTGTCACTTGGGAGCCTCCGTCAAGATTGTGGAGTTGAACCAAGGAGTTTGTAAGGGCAAGGAGACTGCCTACTTCATGAAGATCTACCCTAGTGAGGCAAGTTCTTCGTGGGAGATGGCCATGGTGGGATAGAAGGTTGCTTCTTCATGTACCCTTCGTGGGTGGAGCCCTCTGTGGACTCGTGCAACCGTTACCATGCGTGGGTTGAAGCCTCTATCAACGTGGATGTACGATAGCACCACCTATCGGAACCACGCCAAAAATCTCCGTGTCAACATTGTGTTTGCTCCCTCCAAACTACTCCCATTTAATTTCTTGCAAGTTGCATGCTTTACTTTCCGCTGCCCATATAATCTTTGCATGCTTTCATGAATTGTATTAAGATTGCCTGACTTGTGCTAAGTTGCCAAAATCTGCAAGAACTAAAATTGGCAAAAGGTTAAGTTTTTATTTGGTCAAGTAGTCTAATCCCCCCTCAGGACATACTTTCGATCCCACAAGTGGTATCAGAGCTTTGGTCTCCATTTGCCTTGATTTCCATAGCTTTGGTGATCATAACCTTGGTTTCACAACCTAGGAGAGTATGGCATCTAGCGAGGGAAATTACCACCGTAGAGGTCCTTACTTTGATGGTACTAATTTTGCTAGTTGCAAACATAAGATGAAAATGCATATTCTTGGACATAACCCCGTTGTTTGGGATATTGTGTGTATTGGTTTGCAAGGTGAATTCTTTGATGGGAGAGAACCAAACCATGAAGCTACCGCAGAAGAATTGAAGATGTTGCGATACCATGCTCAAGCTTGCGATATCCTATTCAACGGATTGTGCCCTGAAGAATTCAACAAATTCAGCCGTCTTGAGAATGCAAAGGAAATTCGGGATAATTTGATTGATATGCACGAAGGTACCGACTCCATCAAGGAATCCAAGTTGGATGTGCTTCAAAGTCAACTTGACAAGTTCAAAATGAAGGATGGTGAAGGTGTAGCTGAAATGTACTCTAGGCTTGCTCTCATCAAAAATTAGATTGCCGGCTAAGGAAGTGAAGAGATGATCGACAAATTCATCATCAAGAAGATCTTGGGAGCCTTGGATGGAAAATATGATACCGTGTGCACATTGATCCAAATGATGCCAAATTACAAAGATCTCAAGCCAACCGAAGTCATTAGAAGAATTGTTTCTCATGAGATGTTACTCAAGGACAAAGAAGAGCTTCACAACAAATCTAGTGGTTCTTACAAAGCCTCATGTGGTGCTCCTACATCATCAAATGATAAACAAGCCTTCAATGAAGAATTGAGCTTAGTGGTGAAGAACTTCAACAAATTCTACAAGAGTAGAACAAAGGAAAGAGTTCCAAGTCAAGGTCCTACAATGACAAGAGATCTTCTAGTCGTGAGCGAAATTGCTACAATTGTTGAAGACCCGGACACTACTCCAATGAGTGTACGGATCCCTACAAAAGAAGAGAAGACTCACCTAAAAGGAGAAGCAAAAGGGAAGAATCACCTCCAAGAGAGAGAAGGAGTAGAGACGATCGCTATGAACAAAGAACCTCTCGAAGAAGCAAGGATTCGGAAAGGAAGGACAAATCATC
The DNA here is from genome assembly GCF_002162155.2 of Triticum dicoccoides. Taxonomy (NCBI): domain Eukaryota; kingdom Viridiplantae; phylum Streptophyta; class Magnoliopsida; order Poales; family Poaceae; genus Triticum; species Triticum dicoccoides. Next base: position 214,470,349 of record NC_041393.1, on the reverse strand, counting down.
AAGGAGCTACGCAAAACGAAGACATCAAGCTCATGTTGTTGAATGGGTATCCCATTCTGACTCCGACCACCACCCCGAGAGAAGTTATCACTCTGACTCCGAATATTCTCAAGATGAAGGTGTTGCCAGTCTAGCACTTGTGTCAACCAACTCCTACGACATATTTGACTCACCAAATGAAGGAATTGTACGAGGCTTCATGGCTAAAGGCCACAAGGTATTACACCCCGAGTATGTTGATTTCAATAGTGATGAAGATGATTTGCTAGGTGATGATGATTTACTTGTTGACAACTCTAGTGACGAATACTATGATGAAACGTCAATTAATCATGTTAATCAAGATAAAACGAATGACAATGATAAGAAGGAGATTGAGCGTCTAACTAGAGAACTAAACACTCTTAAGTTAGCTCATGAAACTACTTTAGAACATCATCGAGAACTTTTAAAAACTCATGAGAAGTTACGCTTCGAAAAGCTTAATATTGAGCAAGAGCATGGGTTCTTAAAGGCCATCAATGATGATCTTCGGAAGAAAAGTTCTTCTTACATTGCCAAGAGTTTACTCTTGTCTACTTACATGCCACAAGTAAAATCTAGCAACAAGAACAAGAAAGATTCTTCTTCGAGTAGTAACAATAATCATGCTAAATCCAATATTGTTGCTTCTAGTAGTTCTCCTTATTCCACTAATGACTCTCTTAGCCAAGTTACACTTGAGAAAGAAAATAGCTTATTGAAGTGAATTATAGAGAAAGGTGTTTACAAAAGCCTTGCAAGAAGTAAGTAATTTGAGTAAATTGTACGCAAGCAAGGAAGGCACCGGAAGAATCAAGGTGTTGGTTTTGAACGAAAGTTCAATGCCAATGGAGTTGAGTGGGAAGAAGATCAATACCCCAAGACGAAGTTTGTTCTTCAACAAGAGAAGTATGACCCTACTTCCTTCAAGGGGACAAAAGCTCAAGATGATCTTCCACCACAAGACCACAAGCTAAAAGGCAAGGACAAGCTTTAAGAGGAGATTGATGCATTTGAAGATGCTCCAAAGGACTTGGTCAAGTGAGTTCCCAAGACTACATCAAGTTCTACTTCATCAAGTACATCTACAACCCCAAAGATTCCCATCAAGACGATGTGGATCCCGAAGAAGAAGAACTAGAGAGTTCTTGAGGGTGACTCCGCCAACATACTTCACTCATATTCATTTTGGAAAGGACAAGTGCAAACAACTTCCACATCTTGCACTAGTTCAAGGAGTCACGAACCCTCTTGTTGGTAAGACAAGGGACAAGGTAACCTAATGCAATCATGGACATCATCATGTGTGTGCTTCACTCTATGTCTATGGATATCCTTGTTTTTTCCTTGTGGGACTAACCCATGTAGGTATTGAAAGTGCAACTCACTCCAATGGATTGCTTCAAATGATCTACATCAACAATGAGCATCCACATCTTCAATATCTACATGAAGTCATCATCGACAAAACCCAAGGTTAGTTCATCCCTCTTAGGGGGGATATCACATCTAAGGGGAGATTTACTCTAAGAATTGAGCTAAAGCAACTCTAATGGTGTGAATACAACAATGCTTTATGTAAAAGTGATAACCCCACTTGTGCTTAAATGATGAGTATGACCTATGATCAAATGTTCTCATTTGACTCCTAAGTCAATGTACTCATATATAGATGACCTAGTCATCACCAATTGCTTGATAGATGCTTGAGTGATTGTGCATGCTTTGCCACATATTTCATTTGCTATTTTATTGTGTGAGCATGTTGGTTGCATACTTTTCTCATTCGAGGACATCCATTTGTTGCTTTGATTGTTTGGATTTTCTCCTTTTTGCCAAATGGATGGACAAGAATGCCTAAGAACTCCCTCTAGCTATCTATGCTTTTCTCTTCTCAAACTCTATTCATGCTACATCACAAAGTTTGATCTAAGTCAAATTCAAACCCTCTCTGTGAGAAGAACTCAGAGTCCCGTTTTGTCATAGATTTAAAACTTCCAAAACCTCTTTGTGTATTTCGGTCTGACCGACTCCTCCATTTCGGTCACACCGAGTTCACTCGGTTGATCAAGTTTTCAATCTCAGTGTAATCGATTAGAACGTTTAGGTCTCATCGAGTTGGAGTAACCGCTTGCAATTCTGCATCTCCGTGCCATCAAGTTGTTCCACTCGGTCACACCGACAGTGCCAGGATATATATATCGAAGGGTCAGAATTTGGAAATTTCTCCAAAACCTCTTCGCCCGTGCGTGTCCTACTCTGCAACTTGGGTCTCCGGATCGTTTTCTCATCACGAGCGACCTCCCGCCATTGGTATCCACCGCCGTAAACAGAAATCCTCCCCTCCGTTGCCGCCGTAGCAAGCTCATCGCCAAGCTAGGGTATGAGCTCAACTCTTTGTGCTATCCTTTTACTCCAATTCCTAGCACAAAGGCAATGCCATGCTTCTTTCCAAGTATGAGATTGATTTATCCACACAAAACATCCTCTAGATTAGATTCGAGTTGAAAAAATTAAGGGTTTGGTTTCCGCCAGACTCATCTCGGACCGACCGAATTGTAGGAATCAGCCCCACCGATACCAGGACTTTGTGAAACCCTAGCAGACTCGGAGTCACCGAACTGTGTCTCGGTCTGACCGATTCCACATGTTTAGACTCCAAAGTTGCTTCGGTGTCACCAAGTTCTACAAATCGGTAGCTCCGAAATGCTTCCTGTAGAAAACTAAAACTAAGTTTTTGACTCATTCTTTTTGCAAAATCTCTGCACTTTGTGATGCTCATCTACAACTATTCACAGGGCCAGTTCTTAGTTTGTTATGCAGAATGTCTGATCAAAGTGATAGTCAGAACAAGTCAGAGGAGCAGATGGACTTGAGTGAGGGCACTAGTCTCTCTACAAGCTATGATGAAGGTAGCAGGAGCACTCCAAGTGATCTGCCTAAGGCAGCAACTAGGCAGAGGAACAAGAAAACATCAGACTCTGAAGATGAAGACTTTGAGATTGAGGAAGTCAGCTCCAAGAAGAAAGTGATAAAGAAAGAATATGGTGATGCTGCTTCCACCAAGCCTGGAAAGAATGTGAAGGCCCCTGATGGGAGAGTTCCTATGTCTAAGGCCAGGGGAGCAACTCAAAAGACCATGACATTCTCACTTGAGCACAGATCAGGTGAAGAAGGGAAGAAGAGAGTCAGGAAAACCACATCTAGAGTGCTTTGAAATCCATCCATGAGGAGATACTGTGCTAGTGAGGAGGAAGAGGAAGAAGAGGTTGCTGCTCAAGCACCTCCTCCTAAGTCACATAAGCTGATGGGGGATGCAATCAAGTCTGGGGCAGCTCCTTCAAAGCCCAAGACAGCTCCCAAAGCTCCAACTCCAGCTCCAAAGAGAAGCACTAGGAACATACCTGCAACAGAGAAGAACAAGGCCCCAGTGGCTGAAGCTGCAGAAGATGCTGAAGCCCCAGTGCTCAGGAAGCTCAAAGCTAAGATTCCAGACCATAATGACAGTCACCCAGTAGCTGAAAACATGAAGGAGAGAAAGGATGCAGGTCTCAGGAGATGGAGATAAGTAGATCCATATGCTATGAGGACGAGAACTGTAGTGGACTACAAGTTCCACACCAAAGAGCAACAGGATTTTATGAGACAATTTTGCTGGATAGGAAGCCCATTGTAAGTGACATGATATGGGTTGATTGAAAATACATTGATGCAAATGCAGATCATTTCCCAGGAGTGCATGACAGCTTCAAGGCCAATGGTGTTAATGACTTTGTTGGTCAAGAGCTAACAAAATGGAATGATGAGCTCATTATGCAATTCTACTCAATAGCTCATTTTTATCCTGATGGAAGGATTGTGTGGATGACTGAAGTTCAGAGGCACCAATGTACAATTGATGAGTGGGCCAAGCTCAAAAATGCACCTGAAGAAGAAGAGAATGACATTGATGTCTATGCTGAGAAGAAGAAGGATCATAACTCCATGGCCAATATGTATAAGGAAATTCCAAATAAGGCCTTGGAAACATGTCACACCCTGATTTTCAGGGCACAACACTTAAGATGATAAATAATGATAAAATGTGGTTTGACAAAAACTTTTGAGTGTTTTGGACTTTGCACTGATTGGATTTTGTCTGTTGATTGCAAGTGCTCTAAAAATCAAATAAATTCTCCAACTCCTATACTTCACCTCCTTGCTCCAAACTCTTGAACCAATGATCATACCATGTGTATAGTATAGTATAGAATTTTCTTACAAAAATAATTTGGCCAAAAAGTATTTTCTAAATTTAGTTTTCCAAAAACCCCCTGGATTGAGGTTGCACTGCAAGTACTTGATTTGGGGTACTAAAAATCTTTCAAAGAATACTTTTGACTCCTATTAGGTATAGGGCTCCCATAAACCACAAAAATATAATTTTAAAAGTTATTTTGCTATTTTATTTAAAGGCTTTTTCTTTAGGCCAGAAATGGTCTTTAATAGGTTAAAATTATTTTTATGTTTTAAAAATATTTGTGAAAATTTAGGGAAACTAAGTGGACATATATTTTCCATATATAATAGTTTCAACACACGGTCACGTTCAAAATATTGGTCAAACCGCTCCAAAACCCTTTATGGATATTTCAATATTTTGAAATATTTACAAAGGTAATATTCTCTAAAAATTCCAGGAAAATTCTAGAATGTCACATATGACATGTGTGATGATCTGGCCAAGCCTCATGTCATGGAGAATAGTATAAACCCATGAAACCCTCTCAAACCATTTCTGCCCTTTTCCAAGTCTGAACAACTTTGCATTAGCAAACTTGCCCAAATACTCTCAAGCTTGGTCCACATGCTAAAATGGTCTAATAAATCATCTAGACCAAGTGCCACAAGTTGGAGAACAAGTTAGCTTGATCAAAGTGCCCCAAAACCCTTCCTGTCCAGAACCAAATTTGAACAACTCTACATTGGCAACTTTTTCCTTTTGATCTCAACTTTTGTGTACATGTTCAGAACCTCAAATGGTGACACTACATTAAGTGGCGCATCAAGGAGAACAGATTTGCATGACTAAATCTTGGAAAGTCCATTTCTGTTGATTTCTAGGGTTTACAAAAGTTGCATTGGCAACTTTGCCCAAATGGACTCAATATTGGTGGAACCTCTTATTTTCTCAGGCCATTTGACCCTGGCAAGCCTCATGACAAGGGAAGTCCATTTGCTTGCCCAAACCTACATCAAACACCTTCTGGCAGAAACATAAAATGCATGTTTTGGCCATTTCCACTAATCTCCATGAGCTGAACTTCTTACCACAACCTCTCCTAGTCCCCCTCTACCTCTGGTGTGCTTCCCTGCCCGAGAGACAATGATGAAGGGGGGCAGGGATCCACTTTTCTTCTCTGGACAACAACATTTTCACTCTCTCTCCACCCCTCCTCTCTTCTACTGGCTCCCCAAGGCATCCAATGCCATTTCCACTTTGTTTACTCCCTCCCAGAGCCCCCAGACGCAAGTGGCCACGCGAGGACGCGGGAAAAAGCCGCACATGCCGGCCAAAGACGCGCTCTAGAGCATGCTACCGTGCTCCCGACCGTTGACACCGCGCTCCCGTCCACCTCGGGCTGCCCGAGCGCGCCAGTCGATGCGCTCGGCGTCCGCGTCATGCTAGCAGGTCTCCCACTTGCTCACGCGCCCTCCTCTTGCCCCTGCGGCGCGTGCGCGAGCGCCACCCGCATCCGCCAATCGCTGCCCGTGTCCCTAGCCCGCCTCGCGCTCGCTCCTCTCTCCTTCTCTTTTTCCCTGGTTATAGACCACGCCCAGGAAGACCTTAAGGCCACCCCGAGCCTCCTCTCTACTCCTTTGGCCCTCTCTCCCTCCCGTGCACCCCCTGGACCAACCCACTTCCCTCCTCATGCCCTCCTTGCATCTCCATGGCCGGAGCAATGCCGCCGGCCTCCGCCTAAATTCGCACCCACCACTCCACCTCCTCCCCTCTAGACCGCACTAGAGCACCTCCACCATCACCGCAAGGCCCTCCATCTCCTCCATTCGCCCCGGGAAGGCCAGGCGCTCACGGCCAAAGATGGCCGATGGCCCTCCTCCACCACCCAAGCCATCGCCACTACAGCCATCCTCGGCATGCGTGCAGCACATGGATGGGTGCGGCGTGGTCTCCTGAGCACGCCGGTGGGTGGGGCGTCGCCGGAGACGCCCTGTAGCCCCGGAAATCGCCGGCGGGAGCCACTCCTCCCCGCGGCCAGAGCGCGCGCGGGAGGTGGAAGACGACCTGCCGCAGGGGCCCACACGTCAGTGACCCAGCAGGCGGCCCCGTCCGTTTAAGTGGAGGCATACTCCGCGAAGGTGCCTTCGACATCGCCTCCTCTGCCCGCGCAGCTGAGCCGCTGGGCCGGCCCTATGAGCTGCGGTGCTAAGCTGCGCCGTGGGCACAATTTAGGTATAACCAAAATCTTTCTCTTTTTCTTTTACAATGAGCTTCTAAAATCCATAGTTAATTCATTTCAAGTCCAAATCTGATGATTCGAATTTTAAGTGACTCCATAAATCAATATCTATTTCATGAGCCATAGTGAACATTTTTACACTGCCTAGTTTCACCTGGATCTAACAAATAGGTCATTTATACTCCTAAGCCAGCTTCAAAAATCCATAGAATATTCATTTGAACTCCAAATCCAGTGAAACCAATTTCTAAATGTTTCTAAAATCATGCCTGATTTAATGGGTACTTTTACTCATTTTTATAAAAAGGAATTCTGTAGACAAATTGCAGATCCATTAAATCCCTTATATCCTTCATATTGAAATGTTCAGAAATAACCACTGATCCAATTCCAATGAAACCACTCTGGTTATTTTTCATATAACCAGAGAAGTCCTAGAAAAGTCAACTTCATATTTTTATAGCACTTTTATTTTCTGCCTTGTTGTGTTGCTTATTGTGATTATTTCCGGCGTTAGTTGACGAAGTAGATGGAGTATTTGGAGAAGGACCAGAAGATTTAAAGACTCTGATGAACCAGGCAAGCAGCCCTTTGACCATGATGAACCCTTTTTATCATAGTAGCATTTCTTTCCGTGATTGTGGAATGCATGATATCTTGAATGGCAACCTTGCTGGGTTTGCCTTCGTTCCATACCCCGTTGATACTTGCATTGATCATGACTCTATCCTTGTTTAGAGTTGTGTTGGTGGGTTGTAGAAATACGCTATAGTTGTTGGCTGAGCAAAATGGGTCGGAGTTATGCATGGTAAGGAACAAGTGTGGTTTGACATACTTGCAATTAGCCCCAGTGGGTGCCACTAATGCCCCTGGGAGATGATGATGATCTAGGTCACTACTTGGTGGAGAGGTAGTGTACCGATGCTTGATGAAAGTGTTGTTTACAGAGACGGATTAGATTTAAGATTTGTCGACTGTCCCAACCTTACATGCGCAACCACACTACCCCTTATGGGACGGGGCATTATTGATTACCTAGTTCGTGCTAGCATGGATGCCCGCATTACTAGTGACGGGAGTGACGTGGTCACTCTCGGGACGGGGTCGTGCTTGGATAGGCGACCATGATTGTTTTCACAGGGCACCAGACACACCGTTGGTACCCTCGTGCATGTGAGATGTGATGAGTATGGGAGCGTGGCTCCACCAGATTAAATTGTGAAAATGATTGGCATGGGGGCTGTTACCAATCGAGTGGACTCTATGTTGGTCACGACTAGGGAAAGGTAGTGATCGGGTGCTTACCCTAGGTACTTGAGGTACCGCGGGTCGTGGATGACACGGAAGTTCCCCGGATCTTGTGGGTAAAGTGTGCAACCTCTGCAGAGTGTCAAACTATTCGAATACCCGTGTCCACGGTCAAGGACAGTTGGGTGGTGCTGCTTAGACTATGTCCATATGTTTCTGAAAAACAACACAGTTTGGTGATATTGATGATGCAACTTGTGAGGAAGTCACGATGAGCTTGAGCATGAGTTGTTTATAACTATTTCTCGATGATGATGTCTGTAACCTCCTGATACTTGTTGCAGACACATTCATGTCCTTGATATATGTTGATCATACTTGCATGGGAAAAACTAGCTTTCCGCAAAAATGCCAATTCAGTAGTAGAGCCTTGCATAATTATTTTGTATCACTCTTGGGTTGCTTGCGAGTACATTCAAAGTACTCATTGGCTTGACACTGGTTATTTTATTGGCTAGGCATGAAAGAACAAGATATATGAAGAGTACCATGGTGACGAACATGTGAGCTAGGATGCTTCCCAGTCAGAATGCCTATAGGGTTAAGGCAGAAGGCATGGGTCCAAGTTATTTACGAAGATTTCCGCTGCAATGTTATACTCAGGACTTGACCATAATGGTCATAATTTATGTAAGACGGTATGTATGGATGTAAGACTCTTGTTATTCAGCTTCTTTGTGTTCAGTGAGCATTGATCTCTGGGATCACTGCACACGTGCATTCGGTGATCACGACTTATGAGTCGGGGTCCCCACAGAGCTGGTATCAGAGCCATCCCGATTGTAGGAAGCCTTAGTTAGCATGGTCGTTAGTTAGGGTAAAGCTATTTTCAAAACTATTACGAATTTTCAAAACTATCTATACTTCTCTTCCCCTTCTGAGTTTTTCGAAAACTAAGATATACTTTCCTCTTCCCCTTCAAATTTAATGGTCGCTAGAATCCATATGCCCCTGACCACGGGATTCCTTGTAATCCTCGTGGATAATCTAGAAGGAAGACGCCGTGCCAGACACTCACCCACCTCTTCTGAACACAAGATTGGCAACACCACAGCAAGACGATGCCAACAGAAGGTACGCCCTCAAGGAATTAGGACATGAAGACCCAGAGGATGGTGACACCTTTGAAATTGCCCCAGGATTACGAAACCTTGGCCTATGATGACTAGGGCATAGGATAAGCAAGATCATGATATACATCGCTAGTAGAGAAACCCTACCCTTATCATTGTTGCACCGGCAACCACCGGTGGATGAGAACCTAGCCATTTGGTCTGCCTCACTATAGTGAGCAGGAAAACGGTTCTCTTCATCCCCCGCTCTCGGTGACGATACTGGCAACAGTGTGTCCGGCAGATTGGACCTCTACTATGCGCTGTTAGTACATAACGGATTGCCTACCTGGTACAATCAACGCCTTAGAAGGCAAGAGGGATCGTCATGATTAAGAAGACAAGAGGAGACCAAGTCAATGCCAGCTCCGAGGAGCCACCGTCACCCCATCACTTCAACAGGCGAGAAGTTGCTGAAGACTCTTCAGGCTCAACCCGGATCGTTCCATCTAACAACTATAGGAGACATAGCGACACCTGAGGAAAACTCAGAAGACTGCACAAGGCACGAAGCAAAGCACAGCTACTGAATCCGAGAACCCCTAGGGTAGGATGAGTCGTGTACCCCCTATGCGCAGTCGAGTCCATATGATGGTCCGAATAGAACCATGATGTTGTGTTGCTTGTTTTATTTGTTTGTGTTTTGATATCAGTTGCTCTTTTTGCCCTAGGCAACAAGTACATGACTATATCACCTACCTTATTTTGTTGTTTGTTTTGGCCCTTCGGCACATGTTTGTTTGCACTTGTACTATAGAACCCCCTTTAGGCAACCCACCTCCTCTATGCTACTTTTCCCTCTCATCTCTCTCCTCAACCAAAGACCAGCAAGGCAAGGTACACCAAGGATTCTACTTTGACAACCAACTAGCGCTGAAGACTTTTGCTACAGCCTCCTCGACCAAGTGCAACCCGGTAGAGATATGTTTACTCCCCAAGATTAGAAACCCATCCCTAGACCTTTCGATACTCCATGAGATACCCCATCTCGAATCCTTAACCATCTGCTTAACCCGCAGAATTGCAAGAGAACCAGTTAACCCTCCGTAACCATGCACAACAATGGGTTCATTATGGAGCTAGTGGACGTAATGAGCAAGCACATTGTCACCCTAATATAGCACAAGAATTGACGATGCCATAGGAAAGACCAGTTTAAAATATAGGAATAGAGGACAAATGACTTGATGGAGCTATACTAGTAACCTTGAGGAAGTATCCGACACTCTTTGGTGGAGTATGATGTTTCCATATTGGTAGATGAACTTGGTGGAATCATGTGGATAGAGTAGCATAGCTTTCTTCACCCCGGAGTAAATTTGGATTTAAATAGGTGATCCTAGTGGAGTATAGATGTTGAGTAAGTCTACATGGTTCGGAGTAAATTGGATTTAGACTGATGATCTTGATCATGATACCATGTTTCTCGGTGGACGACAAACTAGGAGATTGGATTAATTGTCGGAGTGCATTTAGGGATCTATAAAAGCCAAACTTGTAGTTTACTTGACAATGATAGATGGAAATTGGTGGACTTACTATAAGCAGAGATAGCCCTTTCAAGTATTTGAGGATTATATGGACTTTAGGAGATCACGTGGAACACCATAAACTTTGGATTGGTAGAGTTAATGGATTGTGAAGTGATTGATGGAACTTAATGGGCTGTTGGGGTTGACTCATAGGAAGGAAACAAGATCTTGGAGTGGCATATGACGTGTTTCCTCAGGGTAGAGATGCACTATCTTGGACCTTGGAAGGATAGGGTGAGCACTTGGATTGTCATGATTGATTAGCTTGGAAGCTTGTATATTATGCCCATGGATTTTTGCATAGGGATAGCCATACACATGAGTTTGGGGATAGTTGACGTGTATGATTTTTGTTACCTCCTCTCGAGGGTCAGGAGGACATGAATAACATGAGTGGAAATTGGCTTTTATCTATATGAGATGATGCTTTCGGCGGTATATAAAGTGATTTGTTTAGAGCATTGGATAGAACAATTGGCATCTCAGAAATTGTGCTCAAGGATGGAATGATAAACATTCACTCGCAAACTAGAATCCTTGAAACCCTTACGCCCTACCAAGCCACAACATGGGCGGATCCTGACCTTGGGCTTCGGCCCTAGATCGATAAGACCTTGACCAATACACAACTGTGACCACCACTAATGCCTCAGCCCACTTTACCTACCCCATATACTTCATGGAGTACTTGGGCAAGTTAGATGTCATCTTTATTTGAGGACATGCATGTCCACCTGAAGACGGAGGAAGAGTTGTTCAGCTAGTTAGGCAACATCTGGAGACCGCCACATCAAGGAGGAAGAACTATACCATTCCATCAACTTGTTACATTTGTTTGATGCTGTGCCACAAAAGTTTAAGGTTATGAGCTTGATTGTTGAGACAATCAAGAGGACAATAGCTGACCAGAAAAGATCATGTGGGTATGCTCCACACATTTATATGTTGATAAATTCCAAGATGAAAAAGGAGTGTATCTGTTGGACAAAGAACATCTTCCTTTGTTGCCTGATTTTGAGGACAACACAGTTGTCATGGATGCTGAAGATTCCACTTCAGTTGAAGCTCATGAGAAGAAGGAAAAAGCCAAAGTAGAGAAAGCAGCAAAGATGCCCACTATTGCAGAAGATTCAGAAGTGTTTCTCAAGTCAAAGCAAGACCAGCTTGAATATCTGATTCAAGCAACATTGAGGATTGAGAAAGGACTGGCCACCCTGACTCAGAACCAGGAGAGCTTGGAGAGGATCATTGAGACAAAATTCTATGATCTGGACTTGAAAGTGACTGAGATATAGACAGTAGTTGAAGAGCTCCAGGAAGAAGTAGAGGAGAGGAAGGGCAAATCAACTACACAGGTGTTCCACAGAGTACCCAGACGACAGAGGTCTGCAGCAGTGCCAGTGCCAGACACAAGAACAACAGCTTCAACACCTGCAGCCACAGCTCCCACAGCTCCAGTTGCCCCTCCGGTGGCAACCCCTCCAGCTCCAACATGTTCAATTGATGCTTTCGTCCTTGGAGTCATATCAACACCTCCTTCCGAAGATCAAGCCTAGAGAGACACATAGCACTGTGCATTTTCGAGCTTTTTGGTAACTTGTTGCCAAAGGGGGAGAAAGTGTATAAATCATAGGCTTTGGAGAGGGATATTTGCTTCTTTTTGCTACTTATTTGTTTTGCTTGCTTGGTTGAGATACTTTCTGCCTGCGTGTGAGATACTTTGTATGATCATGTGCTTGATCATATCATACTTTATGCTTATGCTTGAATGATGAAATTATCTATCTCTTGTATGAGCATTCAGTTTGCCTTGGTGATGAGTGCTTGTTCTTATCTCTTATCATTTTGAGCGCTCCATCAAGATGTATGTGACATGGAAGAGTAACCCATGATCCTAACTGATTGTGCATTTGCAGTCCAAAGCAAATTTTAAACAATGCAAAAATTTAGGGGGAGCTCTTACTTATAACATACTTCTCAAAGCGACGATGTACTTCATTCTTATTATCATTTGTTGAAGCTTTGATCTATATGTTGTCATCAATTACCAAAAAGGGGGAGATTGAAAGTGAAACTAATCCCTGAGTGGTTTTGGTAATTCTTAACAACATATAGTTCATTGAACTAATGCTCATTCAAGATGATCATTTCAGAAAGTTCAATGATTGGCATGGCATGGACTAGAGATGTGGACCCCTCAAAGTTCTAAGGACGCAAATTGGCAACAAGCTCAAGACTCTACATTTTCATTTTAGTGATCCAAGATCACATTGAGTCCATAGGAAAGCCAATACTATTAAAAGGGGATGAGGTGTTGCTTAATGGCTTACTTGCTCAAAATGCTTAGTGATATGCTCCAAAACCCTTAACTACTTTCTCACATCCACATATGTCCTAAACCTAAAAGTCAAATTCGGCCCCACCGATTTGATCTACCCGGCGCCACCGAGTTTCATTTGACATAGCCACTGCCACAAACCCTAGTTACTTCGGTCTCACTTATAGGGATCTCGGTCTCACCGAGATGGGATTGCAAACTCCCTATTTCCTTTATGTACCATTTCAGTCTCACCAAAATGAGAAAATCGGTCCCACCGAGTCTACATTGCAAACTCCCGGTTTCCTTTGTAACATTTCGGTTCCACCGAAGTGAGCGAATCGGTCCCACCGAGTTTGCGTGACCAACCCTCTATGACCCCTATTGTTGAAATCGGTCCCACCGAGTTTATGCGATCGGTCATACCGAGATTACATTATGCCCTAACCCTAGCATATCGGTCTCACCGAGATGACTATATCGGTCCCACCGAAAACTCTAACGTTCATATTTTTACTTGGATTGGTCTGACAGAGTTTGCTGATTCGGTCCCACCGAGTTTGGGAATCTATGTATAACGGTTAGATTTTGTGTGGAGGCTATATATACCCCTCCACCCATTCTTCATTCACGAGGAGAGCCATCAGAACATACCTACACTTCAACTACTCATTTTCTGAGAGAGAACCACCTACTCATGTGTTGAGACCAAGATATTCCAATCCTACCTCAAGAATCTTGATCTCTAGCCTTCCCCAAGTTGCTTTCCACTCAAATCATATTTCCACCATAGCCAAATCTGTGAGGTAGAGTTGAGTGTTGGGGAGACTATCATTTGAAGCACAAGAGCAAGGAGTTCATCATCAACACACCATCTATTACCTTTTGGAGAGTGGTGTCTCCTAGATTGGTTAGGTGTCACTTGGGAGCCTCCGTCAAGATTGCGGAGTTGAACCAAGGAGTTTTTAAGGGCAAGGAGATCACCTACTTGGTGAAGATCTACCCTAGTGAGGCAAGTCCTCCAGTTTTGCTTTGCTCCACTCCTTCTAACCAAATGCATTAATAGTAGTACCATAGCAGTTCCGTAGCAAAGGATCTCTGAGGGATCGACATGAATTCAGAGTAACAAAGTGATGCGACGAGTGTACAACCTCTTTGGCATAGCCATGTGGACCTCAACATCATTGGGTTGGACATGGAGGATCACTACTGGAATTAGCTTATTTGTCGTCTGCCAACTCTTTGCCGTCTGCTGGCTGACGGCAAAAAAGGTCTTTGCCGTCAGCCACAAGAAAACGGATGGCAAAGAACTAGCTGATGGCAAACATGGTCTTTGCCATCAGACAATTCTTTGACGTCTGCTGGCTGATGGCAACAAATCTCTGCCGTTTGCTAGTAGACGGCAAAGAGGTGGGTGGGTCCAGTTATTGTTTAACCAACTATAGCCCACCGGCCCCACCTCTTTGTCGTCCGCCAGCCGACGGCAAAGAATCGTTGCCGACCGTTGGCCGACAGTAAAGAGGCGGATACGTTAACTTCCATCCCACCCCCGTCCTCTCTCTCTTCTCTCACTCTCTCATTCCCTCATCCCTCCCCTGCGGCACCACGACCTCCACCGCACCCCCGCCGCCCCTTCCATGTTGCCCCACTCCCTCGCCACCTCCCCTCCGTCGCTATCCCCCACCCACACCGGCCCGCACAGCTGCCACCGACCCCGTCCGGC
>NC_041393.1:214452550-214455627 GCF_002162155.2 Triticum dicoccoides | reverse complement strand
CACCCCAGCACCATCCTTCCCCCTCCGCCGCCGCAGCCGGGTATCGCCCCCTCTTCCAAGATGTCGAAGCGAGATACGGCAAAAAATTCCCCCTTCCTCCATTTCTTTCCAGCATGGTTTGTTCCTATTCTTGGTGCGAATTTGGTGGTGGTTTAGGTTTGTCGGTGGTTCATATGTGGTGTAGAAGATGCTTAGGAATGGAGTTGTACTAGGGTTTTTAGTATCAGTTAGGCAGAAACAACAAAGTTTGAATTCAGATTCTATTAAGTGAATAAGGACAAATTTAAGAGACTAGCTATTAAATTCAGGTTGTATATTGTGCGAACTGGGATTGTTACAGAATATTGAGTGTGAATCACTTGTGTTTTGCATACTGTGATCATTGTAGCATGGTAATATTGCTCATATAGTTAGTTTACAACTATGATGATAATTTGAAAGAAAGATCTTGCTTCCTTGTTTAAACTACAGAGACCAATCCCAGATGATAATTTTACTGGGTTATGGTAATACACTTTTTGTTTTAGTGAAATCCCATGCCTAATTTTAGTGAGAGTCTGAAGACGCAAGCAACCAGAATAATTTGCCAGTTTGTATTGTTGATTTCTGCTCAAGTGTTCAGTTATGGGCCGTAGTTCAGTTTAGTTTAGTTGAGCTGCCATTCAGTACAATTTAGAATTATGCACATGCAAAGGTTGCCATTTTGTGGAACATTCAAGTAAATATGCACAATTTGAAACTTAATAATTCTTGGTCAATATTACTACATTTATCCTCTAATGATTTATTGGTGATGACCACAATATTACTGCTAATGTACCTATGATCAATTTGTCTATGATCAATTTGAAACATGAGCATTACTAATTGGTCTCTTCTGCTGCTTATCAGAGATGGGGGGAGGCCGCCACCGCAGGCTGTGCTCTGCCACACTGGAGTACGAGTTGGATGCTTTCGAGTTCTTCACTATCATACTTGAGAATTCCTCCAGGAGGCAGGTATATAAAAGGAGAGATCTCCCCTTCACCCATCTATTTATGATAACTCTGTTGTTTGCTACATCACTCCTTGACCCACGCTGCAGAGGTTGCCTGACACTTTTATGAAGATGCTGGACGACCATCGGCTAAAGAATGTGAAGCTACGACAGGCCGGCAACGGGCTTCGCAGGAATTGGGACGTGGAGTTGGTGATCAGGTACGACCACATGTACCCGTGTCCTAGCTGGGAGCAGTTCTACTGCGCCTATGACCTACGGCACGGGTACTTCCTTCTCTTCAGGTACGACGATGACGCCATGCTCACCGTGAAGGTGTTCAACACGACTATGTGTCGCATGTGCTACCAGGACGATGATGATGCCAGTACGTTCTGCCTTTTCTTCCTCTACATTTGGCTTTGTCTCACATCGATTGTTAACGGTCATTATTGCATTTGGTCAGGCAATGGGAGCAGCAACAGCAACTCTGGCTATAGCCAAGGCAGCAGTGACCCCAGCCGCAGCAAAAGCAGCAGCGAGGATGATCCGGAATGGAGTGGGGAAGAGGAGGATCATAGTGGGGATGAGGAGGTGCAGGCTGACGATGGGCAACATATGGTGGTGGCTGAGGATGACCTAGCAATGGTTCTGCCTGAAGATGGCTTCGCGATGGTGGTGGTTCCTGACAATGACCTCGCGATGGTGGTGGCACCGGCGATCCCACAGCCGGGCGACATGACCATGCCAATTGTGGTAGAAAACTACATCCCACTGCCTCCACCGCCTTGCCGCTCTTGGCGCATCAGGATGAGGAAGGAGAAGGAGAAGAGGAAGGAGGAGTGAACTATGTCAGGTATGTCAGATCTCCAAAATGATCTATATATACTTAGCTTTGTTTCCTCCGAAATGACATAAGTTAGCTCTAATAGCTAAGTTATCTCTAATATGCTTAGTTTCCTAGGTTTGCATAATAACCTTGCTAACCTCATAAATGTCATATACTTAGCTTGTTGTCCTCTAAAATGACACAATAAGCTTAGTTAGGTCAAAAATGGCATAATTAGCTACGTAAGCTCAAAATGACATTTTCTTCTTATTTAGCCTATTTAGTCCATTTATGACATGATTTAGCCTATTTAGTCCACAAATGACATAATAAGATGAAGAAAATCAAGGAAGAGGAAGAAAAGAAGGAATATAGGAAGAAGAAGAAGAAGAAGAAGAAAATTAGAAGAAAATTAGAAGAAGAAGAAGAAGAATAAGAAGAAGAAGCTCTTCTAATTTTCTTCTTCTTCTTCTTCTCCAAAATGAAGTTAGCTCTAAGTTATCTCTAATATGCTTAGTTTCCTAGGTTTGCATAATAACCTTGCTAACCTCATAAATGTCATATACTTAGCTTGTTGTCCTCTAAAATGACACAATAAGCTTAGTTAGGTCAAAAATGGCATAATTAGCTACGTAAGCTCGAAAATGGCATTTTTCTTCTTATTTAGCCTATTTAGTCCATTTATGACATAATTTAGCCTATTTAGTCCACAAATGACATAATAAGATGAAGAAAAATTAAGGAAGAGGAAGAAAAGAAGGAATATAGGAAGAAGAAGAAGAAGAAGAAGAAGAAGAAGAAACTTCTTATTCTAGTTTTCTTCTTCTTCTCCAAAATGAAGTTAGCTCTAAGTTAGCTCTAATATGCTTAGTTACCTAGGTTAGTTCACTCAAAAATGGCATAATTAGCTAGGTAAGCTCCATTTTACCTAAGTATGCTAACTTCTCCTTCTTCCTCTTCTTCTTCTTCTTCATTTTCTTCTTCTTCTTCTGATTCTTGTCTTCTTCTTCTAACTTTCTTGTTTCCCATTTTGCAGATTTAATTCACTATATGGAAGCTTGCATGGATGGAGTGCTTGTTTCCCTGTTCTTCTTTTCGTTTGTATCGATGAAAAATGTAGAACTTGTTATATGGATGCATGGAACAATGTGTTGGATGAACATTGTGATATTACTGTAATATGTATGGATGTAATAGTGTTTCTTATGTATGTATGTTGTCATGGATGGAGCTATGTGTTGGATACATCATATGTCTGTTGTGCCTATGAAA
>NC_041393.1:214443212-214452223 GCF_002162155.2 Triticum dicoccoides | reverse complement strand
CTGTGTGTGAATTCCTGTGAAATTAAATGGATATAAATAAAAACAGGGGATATATAGCCTCTTTGCCGTCTGCTAGCAGACGACAAAGAGATTTGCCGTCCGCTAGCAGATGGCAAAGAACACATGTGGCAGCTACCTGTAGACACTGGGAACACTGGCTGCTTATTTGGTCAGCTATGTCGTCTGCCAGCAGACGGCAAAGACCTTTGAATCTTTGTCGTTTGCTGGCGGACGGCAAAGAGCGTCATTAACCCCCTAACGGCTCTAACGCCACCCCACTTTCGTCCGTTGTCTTTGCCGTCTGCTGGCCTCCGATGGCGGACAACACAATCCTTTGCCGTCCATTTCTAGGAAGCGGGCGGCAAAGAAGGCCTTTGCTGGCACCTGTTCAAACGGACAGTTTGCCGTCTGCTGGCTGGCGGCAAGAGAGTTTGCCGTTCGGAATCTATGCCTTTGCCGTCTACCATGGCGGACGGTAAAGAAGCTGATTCCAGTAGTGGATGGTGATGCTGGTGTGACTGTCGGAGGCGGGGAAGAAGATCTAAGGCCTCTGGAAATGGCGCCGAGGGTACTGCTCCGCAGTGATGGACGGTTCTGTCATTGGAGCAACTCCTGTGAGGTGTACGGCGGCAAGGCTAAAGTAGGACAAGACAGACAACGTTAATCTGAAGTGGGCCTCTAATATCATTTGCAATAGATGATGTAAAATACATCACCAAAAAGTGCTAGATGTAAAATGCATAAGCCGCGCCACGACCGCTCCGGCAGATGTTGTAAGTACTGTTCACTCTAAACTTAACTGAAGAAACTGAACTTTATAGTCAAAACTGAATTTTACTGTTGAAACTGATTGAACTAGTAGCAGAGCATGCAATAGATGTTTAGGGCGTTCGAGCACTAGTAGCAGAGAAATAGTGATCTAAATCAGCATACGCTCGAGCAGGGAACGCAATAGCAGAGAGCGAGTCGTGCAGTAGCACCACGAGCAAAGTGCTAAAGCAGCAACACCTGTAGCTGTCGGAGGTCATGCAACAGCAGCAGCAGCGCGAGCGAGAGCAAGAGCAAAGCAGCAGCATGAACAAGAGCAAGAGAGGAGCAGCAGCGCGACCGACAGCAATAGCAGAGGAGAGCAGCAGCAAGAGCAGTGGAGCATCAGGACCGGCAGCAAGAACAGAACCGCAGCGTGAGCGAGAGCCGGAGCAGCAGCAGTAGCAGTGCGAGCGAGAGCCAGAGCAGCTGCAGCTAGTGCCGGTGTGGAAGTCGTCACCGAGGAAACAATGACATGGGGCTGAGACGTCGTGGATGAAGTGGCCGGCGACGGCGCCGTCGATGGAGACCCGCCATGGCTTCTAGGTATCGAGCACCGGCAACCCCTTGAGATCGAATAAAAGATGAAATGCAGCGGTGAGTGCAGAACCTCCTTGGTTGCACCAAGTTGGCATCGACTTCATCAGAAGAATTGGTGAGGGTGTTGCGGTTTCGGGGGGGCAGGTCAAGGCGGTGCTGTGGGGATAGAGGTGGTGGGATAGACGAGGCGAACGTCGGGGCAGCTCCTTGGAGGTGGAGGACGGGGCGGCTGATCTGGCGGGATGACGAGATCGACGACAGATACTCATTCGGTGCGGTGGATGAGGGATGGCGAGCTGTTGCGGTGGACGATGTAGTCGGTGAAGAGTATCCAACTGGGCGCCGGTCGGGAGGCCGACGGAGGAGCGTGGGGTTTTGCGGTTTTTGGCGGCCTCGATGTACGAATGGGGGGAATGAAGGGGAAGGTAGGGGGAGCCATGGCTTAGGGACGCGCTTGTCCGAAATGTAGGGTAAGTTACCAGCGTACCCCCACCGGTTTTGACACCACGACATCGAGCTGGCATTTCCGGCTGATAGGTAGAAGGGTGATTTCACGTGTCTGGGCTGCGGGGCCGATTTCGAATGAGGAGGGAGTTTTCACGCGTGTCGAAATTTTGGGATAACAAGGCACGGCGGGGGTTGAAGAGGCGGGAGTTTCAAAGCAGGTGATACAAAAGATGCTCAAGCTTGAAAATTTCAGGATAACAAGGTGCGGATTCCTTGTTCGGCTGATCAAACTTAACATGTACAAAAAAACAATTCATACAAGACACAAGAGAGTAATGTCCCCTTTTACTATATTTCTATAAATGCCATTGAAAAAACTACAAGAAAAACGTAAAAAAAATTGGGAGAACAAGATTACCCTCTACAGTACCAAATCGATCTGCACTTCCCTCAACAACAACAAAAACCAAATCAATTCCCGCCAAAATAAAGAGTAATGTCCCTTTTTATATGACTACAAATGCCAGGATCTCGAATTTCAATTTTTGAATCCACCTTATGTTGAATTCAAATATATCATTAGGTGACCTTGCGGTTTATAATTGATGTAGTCGTACATTTTGATCTTCTATCATATATGAACATTTTACTCCACCCTATGAACATATATATTGTCGTCTACCATATGGACTAAATTTGAATCAATTTTCCTTATTTGAATATGATTGTTGTCAAGTTATACAATCATTTTAATATTATCTTTATAACAAAAAACATGCATGTAGCAGTAATCATATTTCAGTATGAACTACATGTACCATACGATCACCAATTCAAATATTTGTATCCATTTTATGTTGAATTCAAATCATAGTACATGGCTCTACGTAGCGAGATGTTCGGGATAATCTAAACCCTGTTTTCATATGTATAATTTTTGGCTGATTTGGGACAAGTTTTGGTATAAGCTTCTTGCAAAATTGGAGATTTTCTCAACAAGCCTCGTGGTTCCGAGAGGGAACATGCCACCTTTGTGTGTGAAATGATATACGCTGCCCCCTGATTTTCTTTATAGAGGCAACATAGAACTATGTGAGTGCCCTGTTAAATTTTGGAATTATTCCGGGTTCGTTTGGCCTTTTTATACATTAATTGAATTGCTGGATATTTAATGTGCATAATCCAAATTTGAACTGCAAGCACATGCTCCGGTGCACCAAAGTTGGTTGAAAAATCACATGTGTGTCCTTTGATTGAATTTCTAGGTCCCATGCAAGAAATGAGAATGAAATTCAAACATTTGGGCATCGTGACTTGGCCGAGAACATCGAGAAACTTGGATTTTAAATTCATGTAAATCCAAAACTCACCTGGAAATCATGAAACTTGGCATGGTGTCATGTCATGGCACTAACATGCTGTGGTAAAAAAATTGGGCCGATTTGGAACAAGTTTTGGTATAGGGGCCGTTTGGATTATGCCCACACCAGCCCGACCAAAACGACGGCATGCCAAAATTTTGGCGAAGGAAATAGCCGCCGGGAACTCGCCCACACGCTAGTGCGGAATCACAACGGCTGGCCAAAAAGTTGGCTGTGAGCCAAAAACTTGGCTGCGATCCAAACACTATCCCAACCTATGGTCAACGACCAAAATTTTGGAAGGGCAACTTGGGGCTGCCATCCAAACAGCCCCATAAGCTTCTTGCAAACCGAAGCTTCTCTCAAGAAGGCTCATGGTTCTGAGAGGGAACATGCCACCTTTGAGTGCAAAACGATATACACTGCCCCCTTGAGTTTGTTTATAAAGGCAACATAGTACTACATGAGTGCCCTGTTAAATTTTGGAATTATTCCGGGTTCGTTTGGCCTTTTTTATACATTAATTGAGTTTCTGGTCATTTAATGTGCATAATTCAAATTTGAACTACAAGCACATGCTCCCGTGCACCAAAGTTGGTTGAAAAATCACATTTGTGTCCCCGGGTGAATTTCTAGGTCCCATGAAAGAAATGGGAATAAAATTCAAACATCTGGGCATCGTGGCTCGGCCGAGAACATTGAGAAACTTGGTTTTTGAAATTCTTGTAAATCCAAAACACGTATGAAAATCATGAAACTTGGCATGGTGTCATGTCATGGACTACCATGTTGTCGTAAAAAAATTGTCGAATAGGAACAAATTTTTGTATAAGCTTCTTGCAAACCGGAGCTTCTCTCAAGTAGGCTCGTGGTTCTGAGAGGGAACGTGTCACCTTTGTGTGCATAATTCAAATTTGAAAATACAAGCACATGCTCCAGTGCACCAAAGTCGGTTGAAAAATCACATGTGTGTCCTCGGGTAAATTTCTAGGTCCTATGCAAGAAATGGGAATGAAATTCAAAATTCTTGGTATCGTGGCTGGGCTGGAAACGTTGAGAAACTTAGGTTTTTAATTCCTGTAAATCCAAAACACCCATGAAAATCGTGAAACTTGGCTTGGTGCCATGACATGGCACCAACATGTTGTGGTAATTTTGCTGTCCGATTTGTGAAGGCGCACACATTAACAATAAACAAAGTCATTTTGGAACAAGTGTTGTCACGTTACTATCGGAAACACAAGTATTATTGAAACCATGGGCATTCGATTTACCATTTATGTGCCGCCACGCGTCCCCTTTTTTATTAGCTAGGAGGCGCCGTGCATGGTAGCTATTTGAGTACGAGAGGCGTGCGATCAGACCCCTGCGTGTGCTTATCGGGAGGAGAGCCCTTTGACCTCCATCTACCGTCCACCTCTCTCCCAAGGTCTCCATTAATGGCGCCTGAGCCTCTGTTTAATGGCATGGCTATGTCTCACTCGACTAAGATTTAAGAGAGAAAAAAGAAAATCTGAAAAGAAAATTCTGCGCGGATCTTGATGTAAGATCCGACAGACCTATATAGTATCTACTGTGACTTATAGCAACACTGATGAATATATAAGGACGACAACAGTGGATAATAATTGTCTTACATAATTAGGAAGATAATTAAAAAAGCCACATGCGGCTATGCCTGAAATACACAAGGGCAAAAGAAGAAGGAAGACAACGATCTGGCTTGCTGATCTCTACTTTCTTGATGCATTGCTGCAGGCCGCGGGAACTAGTCTCCGCGGCGAGCGGCGATGAGCTCTTTCGTGTCCTCAAGATGCTGCTTGAGAGCATCCACGGATTCCTCCACCAGCCTTTGGCGCTCGATGAGGAGCATGTCATTCTCGTCTAGAAGTTTCTTCACGATGACGCCGGTCCTCTTCAACAAGGCATTGGTCTCCTCCTGCTGGTCCGCACTTCGGATGATCTTCGCCCTCAGCAGGTCGCGCTTGGCCCAGAGCCTCTCATTGCCCTCCCTTAGTTGTCGGATGACGCTGGTAGCCTGTTCAAACGAGGCTTTCATGTTGTCCTGCAACCTCGCTCAGCCAGAGATCTGATCCATCTGGCTATGGACGATCGCATGCATGTGCCTGTAAGAGTCGCCGCTTGCCCGTGAGACATTTTCCCAGGCCGCTGCGGCGCGGCGAGACATCTCCACTACATTTACGGCAGGGCGGGACATCTCTGTTGCTTCCGCGGCGCGGCCGGACCAATTTGCTGCATCGACGGTGCGGCGGGACCTCCGTGCTGCTTCGGCAGTGCGGCAGGACCTCTGTGATGCTACTTCCGCGCGACGGGACATGTCAGCTGCTTTTGCGGCGAGGCGAGACATCTCTCGTGCTTCCGCTTCCATGCTAGCCTCTCCCTAGTGGTAATCTCTTGACCCAGAACTCACGCTGGCCATGGCAGACGCAAGGGAAGGAAGTTGAATGACTTGTTTGTTTTTGTGGATGAGGAGTTGAGGAGGAATGTGCAGTCCTCTTGGCATAGTAGTATTTATAACCGAGTACCAATATGCTCCTAAGTGGGAAACCATTTATGTTGTGATTGGTGTGAACAGGTTTGCAATTAAATATAGCGTGGTAGTAGTAGTAATTTGGAATGTGACGAGACGCAAGCTCAAAATTTATTGACGGTTCTAGTTTCGAAGTGCGGCATTATTCCCGGATGGCGTAACATGGGCATGTGTTCTCGGCGGTGGTGTAGCATATGACATGGTAGTTCTTTTTCTACTGTTGTGTACGTGCAATAACTGGCACCGTCGGATACATATCTTACGGTTATTGGGGCATTCGACAGGAATAGCCTCATGGCGAGCTATAGACTAGTCTTTTTCTCAGACGCATTACACCTATCTCTCAGGACTTCTCGCACGCACCATCTCTGGTTTCCTAGGTCGATGCCACCCACATGCACTTGTACTCTGAGTTTAGTACGTTATACAGGAAGAGAAGAGGTGCACGCACGCACTCGTCCTCTCTCACACACGCATCTGTAGCTATGAATTGTAGTGTTCTCAACCATCTGATTGGGTCTATCATAGGTTTCACGTTGCTCCTTGGCCTTGAGATTGAGAAGTTTACAACATGGAGGCTAAGCTGGAGGCGCGGGGTTTTGGTTAATGTGCGGGCCGCACACGAGACCAACACGACACGAGCTTCGTCTGCCTGGTGCGCAGTCGGGTGAGTTGTCCAACACAACCAGGCATCTGCGCCTCGACTTATGGGCAGAGAAATTAGGGTCGGAGGGAGTACTACTAGTAGTAGTACAACTTTGATGTGTCATGTCAACTCGCACAAGTATGAAACACTTCATGAACAAACAAGCATCTAAGCTCCCTTCGCCCGAAAATACTTGTCATCAAAATGGATAAGAAGGGACGTATCTAGAACTAAAATACGTCTAGATGCATCTCCTTTTGTCCATTTTGATGACATGTAGTGCTTCTTACCCAAAGGAACTTTATATCCAACAAACACAAAATATCCGTTCGACTGTTGAAAATTACTGATCTGATGTCGAAGTAATTGCTGCATCACCACCAAAACCCACCATCTCTTTAGCTAAAGTAGACCGAGCTAATCCCTATATTAGCATATTACTAAGATAAACAGAAGGCACTATAGAAACATTTAGGACGTGAGGTTGTCAATCTGAATGTGGAGGGACACCAGCTTAGCCCCGGCCAACAGCTTGGGCGGAACTGTGAAGAAGGTCAGCTCTTGCACGATGATGTCGTCGGGATCCTTGCTGCTTGTCACCTCCATTTCCACCTTGACGGCGTCAGTCGTGCCTTTGGCCTCCCCCGGCGGGCCGTTCGCCCACAGCTTGGCCACGTAGTGCGGTAGTGGGGACGCCTGCTACATCTTGAGCTTGCGTTGGTTTTCCTTGAAGAGGAGAGGGTGATGCAGCAATAGTAGCGTAAGTATTTCCCTTAGTTTTTGAGAACCAAGGTATCAATCCAGTAGGAGGCTCCTCAACAAGTCCCACGCGCCTACACAAACAAACTGAGAACTCGCAACCAACGCGATAAAGGGGTTGTCAATCCCTTCACGGCCACTTGCAAAAGTGAGATCTGATAGAGATAGTATGAGAAGATAAATATATTTTTGGTATTTTATAATATAGATGCAGAAAATAAAGATGCAAATAAAAGTAAATTGAAAGCAAATATGATAAGAGATAGACCGCAGGGCCATAGGTTTCACTAGATGCTTCTCTCGAGAGCATAAGTATTATGGTGGGTGAACAAATTACTGTCGAGCAATTGATAGAAAAGCGAATAATTATGACGTTATCTAGGCATGATCATGTATATATGCATCATGTCCATAACAAGTAGACCGACTCCTGCCTGCATCTACTACTATTACTCCACACATCGACCGCTATCCAGCATGCATCTAGAGTATTAAGTTCATAAGAACAGAGTAATGCATTAAGCAAGATGACATGATGTAGAGGGATAAACTCAAGCAATATGATATAAACCCCATCTTGTTATCCTCGATGGCAACAATACAATACGTGTCTTGCAACCCTTTCTATCGCTGGGTAAGAACACCACAAGATTGAACCCAAAGCTAAGCACTTCTCCCATGGCAAGAAAGATCAATCTAGTAGGCCAAACCAAACCGATAATTCGAAGAGACTTGCAAAGATAACTCAATCATATAAAATAATTCAGAGAAGATTCAATTATTATCCATAGATAAATCTGATCATAAACCCACAATTCATCGGATCTCGACAAACACACTGCAAAAAGAGATTACATCGAATAGATCTCCACAAGAGAGGGGGAGAACATTGTATTGAGATCCAAAAAGAGAGAAGAAGCCATCTAGCTAATAACTATGGACCTGTAGGTCTGTGGTAAACTACTCACAACTCATCCGAGAGGCAAGGATGTTGATGTAGAAGCCCTCCATGGTCGATTCCCGCTCCGGCAGAGTGCCGGCGAAGGCTTCAAGATGAGATCTCGCGGATACAGAAGGTTATGATGGTGGAAATTGTGTTTCGCCCTACCCCTGGATGTTTTTGGGGGTACGTAGGTGTAACGCCCCAGATCGGATGCACCAGGTGTCCGCCAGTTATTCGCCCTCGTTGCCATGTCATTTGCTTGCGTGTTGCACTTTATCATGTCATCATGTGCATTTCATTTTGCATACGTGTTCGTCTCATGCATCCGAGCAGTTTCCCCGTTGTCCGTTTTGCGATCCGGCACTCCTATGCCCTCCGGCGTCCCCGTCTTCTCTCTCTTCGTGTGCGGGTATTCAACTTTCTCGGAATGGACCGAGGCTTTCCTAGTGGCCTTGGTATGCCACCGGTAGACCGCCTGTCAAGTTTCGTGCCATTTGGAGGTCGTTTGGTACTCCAACGGTTACCCGGGCAACCGTAAACCCCCCTTTCTCTTTGCAGCCCAACACCCTTCCAAATTGGCCCAAAACCCATCTAACTCCCCTCCATGCTCTCGGTCGTTCGATCACGATCGTGTGGGCGAAAACCGTGCTCCATTTGGACTCTCCTAGCTCCCTCTACCTATAAATTAGTCCCTCTCCCTCGAAATCCCGGTCTAACCCTAGTTTTCTTCCTCCCCGTGCCACCGGACACGTCCGCGCCGCCGCCGGACATGTCCGCCCGCCCCCTTCGCGAATCGCGCGCCGCCACGTCAGCTCCCCGCCGCCGTCTCCGCCGCGGGACCGCTTGGCCCATCGCGAGCCCGTCCCGGGCTGCCTCGGGCCCGAGCGCCGCCGCCGTGGCCCGTCTGCCCGCCCGGCCGCCCGCGCCCTACCCGGCCACCGTCGGCGCCGCGCCGCC
>NC_041393.1:214434763-214442693 GCF_002162155.2 Triticum dicoccoides | reverse complement strand
GGCAGCGCTGCCCTCCGCCGCCGCCGCGCCGGATCCGGCCGGATCCGGCCGGCCCAGCTCCTCTCCGCCCCGCCGGCTGCCTCCCCGTCTTCTGCTCCGGCGACCCCGGCCGTCCTCGGTTCGCGTCCCCGCGAGGAACCCTAGATCCCGAAGGTCGTTTTTCTACTAAGTCCCCGAAATCTGTTAAAATGTTGCATACTTTGACCTGCCGTATCTCTGCATTCGTAGCTCTGTTTCATGCGTATAATATGTCAAATTGTTCGTCTCAAAGAGTACATCATTTCATTCCATTGCATCATTTTCATTTGAGGTCATCTACATGCCTAAATCATCGTTGCAAGAGTGCTTCATTTCGTTTTCTGCTGTCTGTTATCAGAACGAGCTCTTTTGTCATTTTTGCCATGATTGATGTGTGCATCCTATGAGGTTGATTCCTACATGTTTTTTGAACTATGCTATGTCTTCTTTATAGTGGTGCTTGCCATGTATTTTTGTGATCAATGTGGTGACTAGCACAAGCATGCAAACTAGGCTTCGTGTTAATGCTGTTTGTCCCTGTTCTGCTATTGATTTGATGCCATGTAAACATGTTGCTACAGAGTAATCCATGCATAATTTGAGATACTTCAGTAAGGGTGTTTTGAACAATTGGTTATTGTCTATCCATCCATGGTCCTGGTTGCAATTATGGAGTAGTCTAGCATGTCATTTTCATGCTCTACTTTTGCTTCATTCTGTTTCCTGGCAGATTGTTTACGTGTTATTCAATTTGGCCAAGCTTATTATAGTTGATCCTTGCATGCTATGAACTTGTTATTGCCATGCTTAGCTTCACAAACATGCCTTCTTACTGTTGGGTACCTTGCCATGCCATGTATTGCTCTGTAGTGAGTTGCGCAAGCTCATCTACATGCCTTCATTTTTATGTTCCTGCCATGTATGAATCTGTATTAAAACTTGCTATGTTTACGTGAGTGCCATTATATTTTCTGATCCTTTTTGGCTTATGGTTAGTAAGGGACTTTTGATCTATGCAATTAGTAGATTCATGCCATGCCTTTGTTTGCCATGATAAGTTCCTGTAACATGTTGTTTGATAGCTCTAAACATTGCATCGTGTTGTTATTTTCTGCAAAGTCTGAAATTGTTAAAACTTGCAAACTTACCATGCGTGTTTGAGCATGTTCTAGTGATTTCTGGAGATAGCTCAGTGTTCATGTTTTGTTGTGCTTTACGTGTACATCATGTCCATGCCTTTTGTTATCATGTTGGGGTGCTGTAGCATATTTTTTTGATGCTTACAATATGCCTAGTCGCTGTTTTGGACAGCTTGTCCTTTAAACTTGTATAGTTTGTGCGTGTTGATCCGTTGCTCCGTTTTGAGTGTGCTCTATATGAAACTTGCTTAGAATTGCATGTAGTCTCATATTATCATGTTGCATCCATGTTTTGAGGTGTTTGCTTGATGTTTGAGTGCATTTTGCATCAATGCCATGTTTAACTTGTTTTGCTCATGTCTTCTAGGCCGTAGCTCCGAACTAAATGAACGTTATATGTAACTTGACTAGAATCTCGTGTAGATCATCCTTGTGCATCTTAACTTGCTGTTTAACTACTTGAACATAATGTTTATTCAGATCTGGACTAATATCGAAATATGCATATGAGGACTTACCGGAATTGGTATAAGTTGTTCCCGGCCTCATTTAAACTTGCCTTGATGTGTTGTTCTTGTTTGCATCATCCCTTGCCATGAGTAGCTTCATGTAGCCGTGTCTTGAATCATGCTTGTTGTGCATCATGCCTTGTTCATGTGTGGTGTGTTTACTATGTTGTGTGCTTCTTCTCGATAGTTCTTGTTTCGTTGCGATCGTGAGGATTCGTTCGGCTATGATTGGTTCGGCTTCATCCGTTCATCTTCTTCATGGACTCGTTCTTCTTCCTTGCGGGATTTCAGGGAAGATGACCGCTACCCTGGATCTCACTACTATCATTGCTATGCTAGTTGCTTCGTTCTATCGCTTTGCTGCGCTACCTATCACCTGTTTATCAAGCCATCCCACATTGCCATGAACCTCTAACCTTTGACACCTTTCCTATGCAAACCGTTGTTTGGCTATGTTACCACTTTTGCTCAGCCCTCTTATAGCGTTGCTAGTTGCAGGTGAAGTTGAAGATTTCTCCATGGTGGACATGATTTTGGTTGGGATATCACAATATCTCTTATATTTTTAATGCATCTATATATTTGGTAAAGGGTGGAAGGCTCGGCCTTATGCCTGGTGTTTTGTTCCACTCTTGTCGCCCTAGTTTCTGTCATACCGGTGTTATGTTCCCGGATTTTGCGTTCCTTACGCGGTTGGGTGATTTATGGGACCCCCTTGACAGTTCGCTTTGAATAAAACTCCTCCAGCAAGGCCCAACGTTGGTTTTACCATTTGCCTCACCACCACCTATATTTCCCCTGGGAGTAATTAACCCAAGGGTCATCTTTATTACAGCCCCCCCGGGCCAGTGCTTGTCTAAGTGTTGGTCCGAACTAGAGCACCGTGCAGGGCCATTCCTTGGCAACTTGGTTCGTCGGTTCCTGTACGCTTCACTTATCCGGTGTTGCCCTGAGAACGAGATATGTGCAGCTCCTATCGGGATGTCGGCGCATCGGGCGGTCTTGCTGGTCTTGTTTTACCATTGCCGAAATGTCTTGTAAACCGGGATTCCGAGTCTGATCGGGTCTTCCTGGGAGAAGGTCTATTCCTTCGTTGATCGCGAGAGCTTGTCATGGGCTAAGTTGGGACACCCCTGCAGAGTATAATCTTTCGAAAGCCGTGCCTGCGGTTATAGGCAGATGGGAATTTGTTAATGTCCGGTTGTAGACAACTTGACACCAGATCCGAACTAAAACGCATCAACCGCGTGTGTAGCCGTGATGGTCTCTTCTTGGCGGAGTCCGGGAAGTGAACACGGTATTTGGGTTGTGTTTGACGTAAGTAGGAGTTCAGGATCACTTCTTGATCATTACTAGTTGACGACCGTTCTGCTTGCTCTCTTCTCGCTCTTATTTGCATATGTTAGCCACCATATATGCTTAGTCGCTGCTGCAGCCTCACCACTTTACCCCTTCCTTTCCTATTAAGCTTTGCTAGTCTTGATACCCATGGTAATGGGATTGCTGAGTCCTCGTGGCTCACAGATTACTACAACAACAGTTGCAGGTACAGGTTTATGCGATGATCATGACGCGAGAGCGATGCTTGCTTGCATTGAGTTCTTCTTCTGCTTCTTCTTCGATCAGGGGATAGGTTCCAGGTCGGCAGCCTGGGCTAGCAGGGTGGATGTCCTTTGAGTTTCTGTTTATATTTCATCCTTAGCCGGATGATGCTCTTATGTATTGTGATGTTGTATTCATGTGGCATTGTATGCCTTATGTATGTATCCCCATCTATTATGTAATGTTGATGTAATGATATCCACCTTGCAAAAGCGTCTCAATATGCGGGTCTATCCTTGGTGGGACCTTCGAGTTCCTTTTGGATAGGGTCGCATATTGGGCGTGACAAGTTGGTATCAGAGCCAGGTTCCGACCCTAGGAGCCCCCTTGATTGTTGGCCGTTGTTGAGTCTAGAAGAAAACTATTTTGAGTCTTAGGATTATATATATCGGAGAGTAGGATTCTTTTTACTCCTCAGTCCGTTCGTCGCTCTGGTGAGGTCCCCTGACGTAGATGTTTTGTCTTTCCTCTCCTCAAATTTCACTAAAAAATTTTTTAGGATCACACGGGTATCTTGGAATCGTTCCGATGGTTTTGTGACGAGAACATTGTTCTTGGTGCCTCCTGTCTATTTATGTGGCTTTGACCCGGGGAGTCGAGCTCTGAGGTGTTGTCGTCACAATTTTATCGTTGCAGTTCTGGAATACCTGAGTTTTGCCAACATCGGAAATCTCTTTTATGCAGTTGTTGGTGAGATAACCTCGATGTCACCCAGTACTGGGGCGAGTTCGGGAGTATTGCCATAACTCGTATCACGGATGCTTTTCGAAGGTTGAGGTACACGATTTCCGAAGGTTTCTTGGTTATGTGTTGACGGATGGATACAGCTTGGATGTAGGTATTGTTAGTTTGGGTGAGATATATTGCTTCCCCTGTATCCCCAACACCAGATTGCATAACCAGAAAGTTTCGGGAGTTTTATAGGTGGGAATTCAAGTAGCTCATAGGATATCTTTCCAACAGACACATGATACGATATGGGATCTATCATATGTTTGTTCTGGCTTATTCTGCAAGCCAAATCCTTTGTTTTGTTTTGAGTTGTGGTATTCGAGTTGCTTCAAAGTCAAATGTTGATTCCATACCTTTCCTAAACGGTGTTCTCATATTGCTATGTGAATACTAACCCTTCTTGATCATCGAGGTCGTCATGTTAATTCTTTT
Organism: Triticum dicoccoides; assembly: GCF_002162155.2. Lineage (NCBI taxonomy): Eukaryota > Viridiplantae > Streptophyta > Magnoliopsida > Poales > Poaceae > Triticum > Triticum dicoccoides. The sequence continues at coordinate 214,438,261 of NC_041393.1, read as the reverse complement.
TCAACCGGTGTGCTTCTCTTCAAGTGGTTTCAATCATTTTCAACATCTGCAAGATCAACTCTATGTTTTCTCAACGGTGTTTGTTCCATCTTCCTCAAGTTGCCTTTGTTTTCCCGCCCTCCCACCCTTTTTTCTTCAAGGACCCATATATCTTAATCAAGTGTCCATCTTTTGGAAGTGAAGTTTCTCCATTCTTTTCCATCAATGTTCTTATCCGGTGATTTTCCATGAAGATGCTCAACAGTTTCAAGTTCATCATCCTTCGTTCTTATTTTTCTCCGGTGAAGTAATTTCAAGCTTTCAGTGTTGATCATATCCCTTTCCTCATGTCAAATGCTTTCTCATGCCGGTGCACCTCTTAATCACTCACTTCTCGCTATTCATTTGTCCTGGAGTGTTGAAGATATCTCAGAAGTCTCGTCTTTTCTTCCAAGATCCGTTCAAGATATTTTGAGGTTGTTATCTCATTCAAGTCATTTAATTCAACTGGTGCAATCCCCCCCTTTTCAATCAATTGTTCAGCGGTGTTATCTCTTCAGTGGGCCCTAACCCATAGGTCTTTTCCCAGGATCTTACCTGACTCTTCAAATTCGCCCGGAGTAATCAAATTATTTTCAAGTGTGACGTAAGAATGGACCCCATCAGTCACATGTCTTCTTCGAGATCAATTTCAAATCATTTCATTGTTGACTCAACCTCTCTGTTTTTCATTCTCCCGGAGTATCTCAACAATTCATGGTGGTTCTCATCATCATTCTCAACATGTGAAGACCGAAGAAGAGTTTTTCCTCCAAATCCTGTCCGTTCTCTCGAAGATTCGTGGTTCTAGCTTCATGTTATCAGTCTCGAATTATTCCATTTGTCAGATATTCCTTTTTCTCACCTATCCGGAGTATTTCAGGAGTTGATTTCTGTTTCTTTTCACCGGAGGTCATCGTTTCCAGAAGAATTCTTCGCCCTCATCATTCCAGCTATCGTCCTCTAACTATCCCGGTGCTTCATTCAAGTATTCTTTGATCAGCTCGTCATCTCTTCGTTCTTGTGCATCCAAATTTCCCTCTAGCTTATTGGTTCTTCTAATTCTTCCCGGTGATTCATTCTCTTTCATCATTCAATTTTTGAATTCTTACGGTGGTTCGTTCAAGATTCCTCTTCATTTGCTACCGTATCATTTCATTCGTTGTTTCCAATCCCACCGGTGGTTCCATCTATACCTTCTCAAGTTTGTGCCATATCTATCTTAATCCTTTCTATGAGAATAAGTAGTATGCCAAATCCGTTGGTTGTCATCAATCTAAATTGGTGAAGGATAGGCATGACATAATTCTTATTCTTGTTTCATCCAAGTGATTAATTCCTTCTTCCGGAGATTATTCATGATGAATAAATTCTTGATTACATGTGATTCATCTCTCGTTCCGGAGTTGGTCATAATGTCATTTCCTCGATTCGAGATGCCTCATCTTTTCTTTCCGGAGTTCCAAGTTTTCTCGATTATATCGTCGCAAAGCTCCATCTAAATCATTGCAAGGCTTCACCTTGTGTTTTCAACTTCTCCTTCTTTTTATCATCCTTCTATTACCGGAGTTCTTCATTGAGACTCTACATGATGGTTCATCAAGGATCCCTTTCATTCTTCAATTGTTCTTCAAGATTTCTCTCGAAGTTATGATCCGCCAAGCTTTACTCTAAAATAAACATAGTGCTCAACACATGTTTTGTTTTGAGGTGTTCAAGCATTCTTCATCTTGCATTCTGAAGTGCTATTCTTTCTACCTTATCTTTTGTGATGGTGTTATGTCACTCTTGACAATTTCCTTCATGTTTCATGATTCATATTGTTGTCAAGAATGAGGTATTTTAAATCCATCAATCTCTTTGTTGGAGTTATCTTGTGTCATATTTCACCTAAAGCCTTCCCTAAAGAATGTTGCTATTGTGGTGCTTATCAATGATCCAAGTTTTCTCCTATCCTCTCGGCGAAAGCAGTTTTCATCTCTTCGTTGATCTCAAGCAATCTATTGTTTTTCGTTAGTGGCCGGTTGTCACCTCATCATTTTGAGATGTTTTCCATAAGTCCACTACAAGCTTATTCTTTTCGTTGTTGGTCTTCCAACAACTTTGTTCTAACCTTCTTTGCAAGGATGCTTTCCAAGTTCATTTGTGGCATAAATTGTCATTTTCTCCTCCATTCTGTTATTCCAATAATCTAGCTTCTATTCTTTCGTTCCGGAGGCATTGTGATGTTGCTCTCTTCGCTCATCATATCGTTTTGTCAAGATCATGTTATTTTCGTGCTTATCCATTTAACCGGAGTGTTGTGTCATCTCTTCAAGTTCTTTTCATCTTATCAAGTTTTGCCTCCTTCCTCAACCGGAGAGCTGTCTGAAATCCTTCTTACCCATTATGCCATTCTTTCAATAGTTCCGGAGGCAGTGTGTTGTTGATTTCATCAAGTATCATCCCTTCTTCTCAAGTCCATGCTCTATTCCTTCCATGTTCAACCGGAGTGCTGCCCGAATTCTTCCTCTCTCATCTTGTTTTAACCGGAGTGGTTTCGAATCCTATTTTGTCAATTAAACTCTTGATTCATGTCTTTGCAACCTTTAAGTTATCGTAATGTTCCTTGTTCCTCTTTTCTACCAGATTGTTTGCAATCTTGTTCATCTTCGTTGTTTTCTTTCTTTCATATTGCTCAACCTCTCAAGGTTCATGGTTTCACTCGTTTGTCAAAGAAGCAACTTAGCTTTACCGCTTATCTTCCTCTTCCTTTTCCCTCCGGTGCCATCCTAGATCTCGGGACGAGATCCTCTCGTAGTGGTGGAGTGTTGTAACGCCCCGGATCCGATGCACCAGGTGTCCGCCAGTTATTCGCCCTCGTTGCCATGTCATTTGCTTGCGTGTTGCATTTTATCATGTCATCATGTGCATTTCATTTTGCATACATGTTTGTCTCATGCATCCGAGCAGTTTTCCCGTTGTCCGTTTTGCGATCCGGCACTCCTATGCCCTCCGGCGTCCCCCTCTTCTCTCTCTTCGTGTGCGGGTATTCAACTTCCTCGGAATGGACCGAGGCTTGCCAAGTGGCCTTGGTATGCCACCGGTAGACCGCCTGTCAAGTTTCGTGCCATTTGGAGGTCGTTTGGTACTCCAACGGTTACCCGGGCAACCGTAAACCCCCCTTTCTCTTTGCAGCCCAACACCCTTCCAAAGTGGCCCAAAACCCATCTAACTCCCCTCCATGCTCTCGGTCGTTCGATCACGATCGTGTGGGCGAAAACCGTGCTCCATTTGGACTCTCCTAGCTCCCTCTACCTATAAATTAGTCCCTCTCCCCCGAAATCCCGGTCTAACCCTAGTTTTCTTCCTCCCCGTGCCATCGGACACGTCCGCGCCGCCGCCGGACATGTCCGCTCGCCCCCTCCGTGAATCGCGCGCCGCCACGTCAGCTCCCCGCCGCCGTCTCCGCCGCGGGCCCGCTTGGCCCATCGCGAGCCC
>NC_041393.1:214412197-214434000 GCF_002162155.2 Triticum dicoccoides | reverse complement strand
GGCCTCCGCCCCGGCCGGAGCTCCGCCCCCACGGCCCCACGCCGCCGTCCTGTCCCGGCAGCGCCGCCCTCCGCCGCCGCCGCGCCGGATCCGGTCGGATCCGACCGACCCAGCTCCTCTCCGCCCCGCCGGCTGCCTCCCCGTCCTCTGCTCCGGCGACCCCGACCGTCCTCGGTTCGCGTGCCCGTGAGGAACCCTAGATCCCGAAGGTCATTTTTCTACTGTCCCCGAAATCTGTTAAAATGTTGCATACTTTGACCTGCCGTATCTCTGCATTCGTAGCTCCGTTTCGTGCGTATAATATGTCAAGTTGTTCGTCTCGAAGAGTACATCATTTCACTCCATTGCATCATTTTCATTTGAGGTCATCTAGATGCCTGAATCATCGTTGCAAGAGTGCTTCATTTTGTTTTCTGCTGTCTATTATCAGAACGAGCTCTTTTGTCATTTTTGCCATGATTGATGTGTGCATCCTATGAGGTTGATTCCTACATGTTTTTTGAACTATGCTATGTCTTCTTTACAGTGGTGATTGCCATGTATTTTTGTGATCAATGTGGTGACTAGCACAAGCATGCAAACTAGGCTTCGTGTTAATGCTGTTTTAGTCCCTGTTGTGCTATTGATTTGATGTCATGTAAACATGTTGCTACAGAGTAATCCATGCATAATTTGAGATACTTTAGTAAGGGTGTTTTGAACAATTGGTTATTGTCTATCCATCCATGGTCCTGGTTGCAATTATGGAGTAGTCTAGCATGTCATTTTCATGCTCTACTTTTGCTTCATTCTGTTTCCTGGCAGATTGTTTACGTGTTATTCAATTTGGCCAAGCTTATTGTAGTTGATCCTTGCATGCTATGAACTTGTTATTGCCATGCTTAGCTTCACAAACATGCCTTCTTACTGTTGGGTACCTTGCCATGCCATGTATTGCTCTGTAGTGAGTTGCGCAAGCTCATCTACATGCCTTCATTTTTATGTTCCTGCCATGTATGAATCTGTATTAAAACTTGCTATGTTTACGTGAGTGCCATTATATTTTCTGATCCTTTTTGGCTTATGGTTAGTAAGGGACTTTTGATCTATGCAATTAGTAGATTCATGCCATGCCTTTGTTTGCCATGATAAGTTCCTGTAATATATTGTTTGATAGCTCTAAACATTGCATCGTGTTGTTATTTTCTGCAAAGTCTGAAATTGTTAAAACTTGCAAACTTACCATGCATGTTTGAGCATGTTCTAGAGATTTCTGGAGATAGCTCAGTGTTCATGTTTTGTTGTGCTTTACCTGTAAATCATGTCCATGCCTTTTGTTATCATGTTGGGGTGCTGTAGTATATTGTTTTGATGCTTACAATATGCCTAGTCGCTGTTTTGGACAGCTTGTCCTTTAAACTTGTATAGTTTGTGCGTGTTGATCCGTTGCTCCGTTTTGAGTGTGCTCTATATGAAACTTGCTTAGAATTGCATGTAGTCTCATATTATCATGTTGCATCCATGTTTTGAGGTGTTTGCTTGATGTTTGAGTGCATTTTGCATCAATGCCATGTTTAACTTGTTTTGCTCATGTCTTCTAGGCCGTAGCTCCGAACTAAATGAACGTTATACGTAACTTGACTAGAATCTCGTGTAGATCATCCTTGTGCATCTTAACTTGTTGTTTAACTACTTGAACATAATGTTTATTCAGATCTGGACTAATATCGAAATATGCATATGAGGACTTACCGGAATTGGTATAAGTTGTTCCCGGCCTCATTTAAACTTGCCTTGATGTGTTGTTCTTGTTTGCATCATCCCTTGCCATGAGTAGCTTCATGTAGCCGTGTCTTGCATCATGCTTGTTGTGCATCATGCCTTGTTCATCGTGAGGATTCGTTTGGCTACGATTGGTTCGGCTTCATCCGTTCGTCTTCTTCATGGACTCGTTCTTCTTCCTTGCGGGATTTCAGGCAAGATGACCGCTACCCTGGATCTCACTACTATCATTGCTATGCTAGTTGCTTCGTTCTATCGCTTTGCTGCACTACCTATCACCTGTTTATCAAGCCATCCCACATTGCCATGAACCTCTAACCTTTGACACCTTTCCTATGAAAACCGTTGTTTGGCTATGTTACCGCTTTTGCTCAGCCCTCTTATAGCGTTGCTAGTTGCAGGTGAAGTTGAAGATTTCTCCATGGTGGACAGGATTTTGGTTGGGATATCACAATATCTCTTATATTTTTAATGCATCTATATATTTGGTAAAGGGTGGAAGGCTCGGCCTTATGCCTGGTGTTTTGTTCCACTCTTGCCGCCCTAGTTTCCGTCATACCGGTGTTATGTTCCCGGATTTTGCGTTCCTTACGCGGTCGGGTGATTTATGGGACCCCCTTGACAGTTCGCTTTGAATAAAATTCCTCTAGTAAGGCCCAATGTTGGTTTTACCATTTGCCTCACCACCACCTATATTTCCCCTCGGAGTAATTAACCCAAGGGTCATCTTTATTACAGCCCCCCTGGGCCAGTGCTTGTCTAAGTGTTGGTCCGAACTAGAGCACCGTGCAGGGCCATTCCTTGGCAACTTGGTTCGTTGGTTCCTGTACGCTTCGCTTATCCGGTGTTGCCCTGAGAACGAGATATGTGCAGCTCCTATCGGGATGTCGGCGCATCGGGCGGTCTTGCTGGTCTTGTTTTACCATTGCCGAAATGTCTTGTAAACCGGGATTCCGAGTCTGATCGGGTCTTCCTAGGAGAAGGTCTATTCCTTCATTGATCGCGAGAGCTTGTCATGGGCTAAGTTGGGACACCCCTGCAGGGTATAATCTTTCGAAAGCCGTGCCTGCGGTTATAGGCAGATGGGAATTTGTTAATGTCCGGTTGTAGACAACTTGACACCAGATCCGAACTAAAACGCATCAACCGCGTGTGTAGCCGTGATGGTCTCTTCTCGGCGGAGTCCGGGAAGTGAACATGGTCTTTGGGTTGTGTTTGACGTAAGTAGGAGTTCAGGATCACTTCTTGATCATTACTAGTTGACGACCGTTCTGCTTGCTCTCTTCTCGCTCTTATTTGCGTATGTTAGCCACCATATATGCTTAGTCGCTGCTGCAGCCTCACCACTTTACCCCTTCCTTTCCTATTAAGCTTTGCTAGTCTTGATACCCATGGTAATGGGATTGCTGAGTCCTCGTGGCTCACAGATTACTACAACAACAGTTGCAGGTACAGGTTTATGCGATGATCATGACGCGAGAGCGATGCTTGCTTGCGTTGAGTTCTTCTTCTGCTTCTTCTTCGATCAGGGGATAGGTTCCAGGTCGGCAGCCTGGGCTAGCAGGGTGGATGTCGTTTGAGTTTCTTTTTATATTTCATCCTTAGCTGGATGATGCTCTTATGTATTGTGATGTTGTATTCATGTGGCATTGTATGCCTTATGTATGTATCCCCATCTATTATGTAATGTTGATGTAATGATATCCACCTTGCAAAAGCGTCTCAATATGCGGGTCTATCCTTGGTGGGACCTTCGAGTTCCTTTTGGATAGGGTCGCATATTGGGCGTGAAAGTAGGCTTATATAGGAGGAAGAAGTACGTCGGTGGACGCCCGAGGGGCGCACGAGACAGGGGGCGCGCCCTAAGGGGGGGGGCGCCCTCCTATCTCGTGACCGCCTTGACTGCTTCTTGACTTGCACTCCAAGTCCTCTGGATCACGTTCATTCCACAAATCACGCTCCCGAGGGTTTCATTCCGTTTGGACTCCGTTTGATATTCCTTTTCTTCGAAATACTAAAATAGGCAAAAAAACAGCAATACGGGCTGGGCCTCTGGTTAGTAGGTTAGTCCCAAAAATGATAAAAATGTGTAAAATAAAGCCCATAAACATCCAAATGGTGTAATATAATAGCATGGAACAATAAAAAATTATAGATACGTTGGAGACGTATCAAGCATGCCCAAGCTTAATTCCTGCTCGTCCTCGAGTAGGTAAATGATAAAAAGACAATTTTTGATGTGGAATGCTACCTAGCATAATTCTCAATGTAATTTTCTTTAATGTGGTATGAATGTTCAGATCCAAATGATTCAAAATAAAAGTTCATATTGATAAAAGAAATAGTAATACTTCAAGCATACTAATGAAAGTAATCATGTCTTCTCAAAATAACATGGCAAAAGAAAGTTAATCCCTACAAAATCATATAGTGAGGCTATGCTTCATTTCCGTCACACAAAGATGTTCCCAACTTCTATACCCCCGATGACAAGACAAGCAATTGTTTCATACTTTAATAATCTCAAACTTTTTCAACCTTCACGCAATACATGAGCGTGAGCCATGGATATAGCACTATGGGTGGAATAGAATATGATGATGGAGATTGTGTGGAGAAGACAAAAAAAGAGAGAAAGTCTCACATTGACGAGGATAATCAACGGGCTATGGAGATGCCCATCAATTGATGTCAACATGAGGAGTAGGGATTGCCATGCAACGGATGCACTAGAGCTATAAATGAATGCTCAACAAAGAAAACTAGTGGGTGTGCATCCAACTCGCTTGCTCACGAAGACCTAGGGCATTTGAGGAAGCCCATCGTAGGAATATACAAGCCAAGTTCTATAATGAAAAATTCCCACTAGTATGAAAAAGACAACTTATGAGACTCACTATATGAAGAACAAGGTGCTACTTTGAAGCACAACATATGAGACTCACTACATGAAGAACAAGGTGCTACTTTGAAGCACAAGTGTGGAAAAAGAGATAGTAACATTGCCCTTTTTATTTATTTATTTTTTCTTTTTCTTCCCTTTTTTTCTTTTTTTCTTTTTTTGGGGCCTTTTTTTTCTTTTGGCCTTTCTTATTCTTTTTCCTTTTTTTTCTTTGGGCAATGCTCTAATAATGATGATCATCACACTTCTATTGATTACAACATATGAATTACAACTCAAAACTAGAACAAGATATGACTCTATATGAATGCCTCTGGCGGTGTACCGGGATGGTGCAAAGAATCAAGAGTGACATGTATGAAAAATAATGCATGGTGGCTTTGCCACAAATACGATATCAACTACATGATCATGCAATGGCAATATGACAAAACTAATGTATGTCATGAAGATGAACGGAACGATGGAAAGTTGCATGGCAATATATCTTGGAATGGCTATGGAAATGCCATAATAGGTAGGTATGGTGGCTGTTTTGAGGAAGATATAAGAAGGTTTATGTGTGATAGAGTGTATTGTATCACGGGGTTTGGATGCACCAGCGAAGTTTGCACCAACTCTCAAGGTGAGAAAGGGCAATGCACGGTACCGAAGAGGCTAGCAATGGCGGAAAGGTAAAAGTGCGTATAAACCATGGACTCAACATTAGTCATAAGAACTCATATAATTATTGCAAAAATTTAGAAGTCATCAAACACCAAGTACTACGTGCATGCTCCTAGGGGGATAGATTGGTAGGAAAAGACCATCGCTCATCCCCGACCGCCACTCATAAGGATGCACAAGCCAGGTACACTTCATGTTTCAAATTTGTTACGTAACTTTAACCATACGTGCATGCTACGGGACTTGCTAACTTCAACACAAGCATTCTTTAAATTCATAATCACCCAACTAGCATGACTTTAATATCACTACCTCCATATCTCAAAACAATTATCAAGTATCAAATTGATCATAGCATCCAATTCACTTCCTATGATAGTTTTTATTATACCCAACTTGGATGCTCACCATTATAGGACCAAATTATAACCATAGCAAATACCATGCTGTTCTAAAAGACTCTCAAAATAATATACGTGAAGCATGAGAGACTAGCAATTTCTATAAAATCAAGTCACCACCGTGCTCTAAAAGATATAAGTGAAGCACTAGAGCAAAAACTATCAAGCTCAAAAGATATAAGTGAAGCACATAGAGTATTCTAGCAAATTATAATAAAATAGGATTCTCCAAAAAAGTGTGTACATCAAGGATGATTGTGGTAAACTAAAAAGCAAAGACTAATATAATACACGACGCTCCAAGCAAAACACATATCATGTGGTGAATAAAAATATAGCTCCAAGTAAAGTTACCAATGAACGAAGACGAAAGAGGGGATACCTTCCCGGGGCATCCCCAAGCTTAGGCTTTTGGCTATCCTTGAATATAGTTGGGTTCCTTGGGCATTCCCAAGCTTAGGCTCTTGCCACTCCTTATTCCATAGTCCATAAAAGCTTTACCCAAAACTTGAAAACTTCACAACACAAAACTCAACAGGAAATCTTATAAGCTCTGTTAGTGAAAGAAAACAAAACCATCGCATAAGGTACTGTAATGAACTCATTATTTATTTATTTTGGTGTTAAACCTACTGTATTCCAACTTAACTATGGTTTATAAACTATTTTACTAGCCATAGATGCATCAAAATAAGCAAACAACACACGAAAAGCGGAATATGTCAAAAACAGAACAGTCTGTAGAAATCTGTAACTAACGCAAACTTATGGAACTCTACAAATCCTACCATAATAGGACGTACTGGAAAATTTGTTTATTGATCAGAAGAAAAAAGAATCAAAGCAAAATCTTGTTTCTGTGATTTATTGAATTTTTTCTCGTGAGTGCAAAGTTTCTGTTTTTCAGCAGAATCAAATCAACTATCATCATAGTTTATCCTATAGGTTCTACTTGGCACAAACACTAAATAAAAGCTAAAAACACATCTAAACAGAAAGTAGAAACAAAATTTAGCACTAAACAGGAACAAAAACAAAGAACATAAAGAAAATTGGGTTGCCTCCCAACTAGCGCTATCGTTTAACGCCCCTAGGTAGGCATAAAAGCAAAGATAGATCTAAGTAGTGCCATCTTTGGCACTTGATAAGGAAAAGGAGGATCTCCTTTCTATGGCATTCATCCTTCTATTCAGGGTAAGAACATTGCCATTAATGGATGAAGTAAGATTAAGCACGTTACGGAAATTTGCATCTAAGCTATACTTCATTGCTTTGATAATTTCATTTTGATAAAAGCACAAGAGAGTAGTTGATTCAACTTTATCATTTAAAGGGTGCCCAAATATGGTTTTCATTTTTTCATAGGTATCTATAGCATCACCTTCAAGAAAACCATCTTCAAAAATAGAATCTAGAACTTGTTAGATAGAAGCGGGCAAGCCAACATAGAAACTTTTTAAGTAAACATCAATTTGATATTGTGGCAAATAGCTAGCCCGAATCCTTAATAACCTATCCCAAGCATCTTTTAAAGATTCATCAAGCAAATAACGAAAAATTCCGGAGTCATCTTCATCAAAATTATTTAAGCTCTCATTGGTGACCCCGGTGGGTCTTTCCATAGTATTATTGTTTATGAACTCGGGAGAAATCCCTTAGTTCTTTTTGATTCGGCCATGGCAATGGGAAGGCAAACAAAAAGGCGAAGAGGAGAATGGGGAAGAGAAGGAGAATAAAACAGCAAAGGTGGGGTGGGGGAGAGGAAAACGAGAGGCAAATGGCAAATAATGTAAATGCGAGGGAGATGAGTTTGTGATGGGTACTTGGTATGTCTTGACTTGAGCGAAGACCTCCCCGGCAACGGCGCCACAAATCCTTCTTGCTACGTCTTGAGCTTGCGTTGGTTTTCCTCAAAAAGGAGAGGGTGATGCAGCAATAGTAGCGTAAGTATTTCCCTCAGTTTTTGAGAACCAAGGTATCAATCCAGTAGGAGGCTCCTCAACAAGTCCCACGCGCCTACACAAACAAACTGAGAACTCGCAACGAATGCGATAAAGGGGTTGTCAATCCCTTCACAGCCACTTGCAAAAGTGAGATCTGATAGAGATAGTATGATAAGATAAATATATTTTTGGTATTTCATAATATAGATGCAGAAACTAAAGATGCAAATAAAAGTAAATTGAAAGCAAATATGATAAGAGATAGACCCGGGGCCTTAGGTTTCACTAGAGGCTTCTCTCGAGAGCATAAGTATTACGGTGGGTGAACAAATTACTGTCGAGCAATTGATAGAAAAGCGAATAATTATGACGTTATCTAGGCATGGTCATGTATATAGGCATCACATCCATAACAAGTAGACCGACTCCTGCCTGCATCTACTACTATTACTCCACACATCGACCGCTATCCAGCATGCATCTAGAGTATTAAGTTCATAAGAACAGAGTAACGCATTAAGCAAGATGACATGATGTAGAGGGATAAACTCAAGCAATATGATATAAACCCCATCTTGTTATCCTCGATGGCAACTATACAATACGTGTCTTGCAACCCTTTCTGTCGCTGGGTAAGAACACCGCAAGATTGAACCCAAAGCTAAGCACTTCTCCCATGGCAAGAAAGATCAATCTAGTAGGCCAAACCAAACCGATAATTCGAAGAGACTTGCAAAGATAACTCAATCATATAAAAGAATTCAGAGAAGATTCAATTATTATCCATAGATAAATCTGATCATAAACCCACAATTCATCGGATCTCGACAAACACACCGCAAAAAGAGATTACATCGAATAGATCTCCACAAGAGAGGGGGAGAACATTGTATTGAGATCCCAAAAGAGAGAGGAAGCCATCTAGCTAATAACTATGGACCCGTAGGTCTGTGGTAAACTACTCACAACTCATCGGAGAGGCAAGGATGTTGATGTAGAAGCCCTCCATGGTCGATTCCCCCTCCGGTAGAGTGCCGACGAAGGCTCCAAGATGAGATCTCGCGGATACAGAAGGTTACGGTGGTGGAAATTGTGTTTCGTCCTGCCCCTGGATATTTTCGGGGGTACGTAGGCTTATATAGGAGGAAGAAGTACGTCGGTGGATGCCCGAGGGGCCCATGAGACAGTGGGGTGCGCCCTACAAGGGGGGCGCACCCTCCTATCTCGTGACCGCCTCGACTGCTTCTTGACTTGCACTCCAAGTCCTCTGGATCACGTTCGTTCCAAAAATCAAGCTCCCGAAGTTTTCATTCCGTTTGGACTCCGTTTGATATTCCTTTTCTTCGAAATACTGAAATAGGTTAAAAAACAACAATACGGGCTGGGCCTCCGGTTAGTAGGTTAGTCCCAAAAAAGATAAAAATGTGTAAAATAAAGCCCATAAACATCCAAAAGGGGTAATATAATAGCATGGAACAATCAAAAGTTATAGATACGTTGGAGACGTATCAACGCCCCCGCTCTGATGTAGATGACCGACACGGCGATAGGCGCGCCGATGTCGAGCACGCCGTCGACCAAGAAAAACGCGCGACCGGCCTCCTCCGCGAAAAGCAAGAGTCGTGGCTTCGATAGTGGCACCTGTAGCTGGAGCACCTTGCCGTACTGGATCCTGTGCACGGGCATAGGATGTGCGGTGCGGATGTGGTGGTAGAGCGCCGGCGGCGGGCCTTCGTAGCTGCACACAGGCACAGGGCATTTGCAGGGTGCGAGCGGACACATGCTCTGGTGATCAGCGAGCATGTGGTAAGTGACGTAGAGCCCATAGCCTTCGTGCGGGCACTCCACCCTCACCGACGAAAGGACGGCATCCACCACCATGTTCTGCACATCGAAGCCACCACCGCGTTCGCACTTCTGGCACTGCCGCTGGTTCCCGGGGCGCTCGACGCGGCAGTTCGCGCAGGCCAGGTGCCCTCTGAGGGAGTCCTGGATAAGGGGGTATCCGGACAGCCAAACTAAATACATCGTCCGGACTATAGAAGCGTCAAGATACAAGACTCAAGACTTCGGCTCGTGTCCGGATGGGACTCTCCTTTGCATGGAAGACAAGCTTGGCGATCCGGATATTATGTTTCCTTCCTTGTAACCGACTCCATGTAAACCCTAGCTCTTCGCTGTCTATATAAACCAGAGAGCATGGTCCTTAGAAGGCCGATCACAATTACAATGATACCATCATAGGCTAGCTCTTAGGGTTTAGCCTCTATGATCTCGTGGTAGATCTACTCTCGTATTCTACATATCTTCAATATTAATCAAGCAGGAAGTAGGGTTTTACCTCCATCGAGAGGGCCCGAACCTGGGTAAACATTGTGTCCCTTGCTTCCTGTTACCATCAGCTTAAGACGCACAGATCGGGACCCCCTACCCGAGATCCGCCGGTTTTGACACCGACATTGGTGCTTTCATTGAGAGTTCCTCTGTGTCGTCGCTTCAAGGCTTGATGGTGTCTTCAATCGTCAACAACACAGTCCAGGGTGAGACTTTTCTCCCCGGAAAGATCTTTGTGTTCGGTGGCTTCGCGCTGCGGGCCAATTCGCTGGGCCGGTTGGAGCAGATCGATAGCTTCACCCCTGGCCGCCAGATCAGGTTTGGAGGCTTGAACTACACGGCAGATATTCGCGGAGACTTGATCTTCGACGGATTCGAGCCTACGCCAGGAACGTCAGACAGTTACGACGAGTACGGCCTAGACCTGCTGTTGGACAATGCTCGGGACATCATCCCCGTAGCAGCCCCGGATCTAAATCCAGGGCAGCTGGCGTTGCCTAGGGACGGAGGGCTGGGCCTTGCCCCGCAGGCCGCACACTCATTGGCGGTGGAGCCGAAAATAGGTCTCACCTTTGTGGAGGCCTGTAACCTCGGACCCTCAGACTCATATCCGGTCGTTGGTCCCGGTCCGCATACTCTCGAGCCAGCCAAGCCAGGTTGGGCTCCGGTAATGGAGTTTACCGTTGCAGACATCTTTCAGCACTCGCCCTTTGGCGGCATGCTGAACTCATTAAAGTCTCTCTCTTTGTCAGGAGGCTCCGGGCCGAACTATGTACGGCCCGAGTGGGAAGCAGGCGATGAAGGAATTCGGCGCCCACCCACCACCCACTTCATTGCCACGATCGAAGAATTAACCGACGTGCTTGACTCTGAAGACATTGACGGTATGGACGACGATGCAGGAAAGGCTCCAGAATCCCTGGAGCGCGGGACTACTACCTTGTCACACGATATATACATGGTAGATACGCCCAATAGGGACGGCAGTGATAATCTGGACGATAAAATAGCCGGGCAAAAGCCAAAAAGGCGGAGAAGACGCCACTCAATGTCCAGCAATGGCATAAGTAGCGACAAGAGCGCAAGAAGGGTTGATATACCCGCAAACTCTGAAAGCAATAATGACCACATGGACCCAGCGATGGAGAAGGGCGAGCCAGGTCACGCCAAATCAAGTTCGGAGCAAATACCTGATCATAATGATCCGGAGGGACGAGCTCATGATGCCGCCCCAGAACGGGAAGAAGGTCCGGACGAGGATGCATTCATCATCCCGGACGAACAAGTGGAACGAGACAACCTCCACAGCAAGCTTATGGCCACCGCAAGAAGTCTAGAAAAGCAGAAGCAACGGCTCAAGGCCGCACAGGAAAAGCTAAGTCGCAGATTGAATAAGGTGCTAGACACTGAAGAAATATATGGTGATGACCGCCATACGAAAAGCTATCCGAAGCACAAGCTACTGCCAGAATTCGACGACGCGGCCGTTCCACCAAAAGAAAATTCGACCAAGAAACCAGACGTACCCCTTCACAACCATAACAGAGCGGCCACAGATACTTCACATGATCCATGCGAGCATCCGGTTAAGAAGGCCGATGCAGCCATGTCCATATATGTACCTAGAAGACACACCCCAGCGAAGGACTATGGTCACCCAAACGCTCATACAAGCCAGATACCAGTTCGGAATCAACTCTGGACACAACAACAGCCAACTACATGCCACAACGCGCCCAGATACAGAGGGGCTGCTCACCCCCTGTGCTTCACCGAAGAAGTACTGGACCATGAGTTCCCACGAGGCTTTAAACCTGTGAACATAGAGGCATACGACAGCACGACAGACGCAGGGGTCTGGATCGAGGATTTTATCTTGCATATTCACATGGCTCGTGGGGATGACCTCCACGCTATCAAATACCTTCCCCTCAAGTTGAAGGGACCAGCTAGACACTGGTTGAAAAGCCTCCCCGGAAACTCAATTGGGAGTTGGGAGGAGCTCGAAGACGCTTTCAGGGCCAATTTTCAAGGGACATATGTTCGGCCTCCGGATGCAGACGATCTAAGTCACATAATCCAACAGCCCGGAGAGTCTGCCTGGAAGCTTTGGAACAGATTCCTCACTAAGAAGAATCAAATTGTCGACTGTCCGGACGCCGAAGCCTTAGCGGCTTTCAAACACAGCATCCGTGACGAATGGCTCGCCCGACACCTCGGCCAAGAAAATCCAAGTACAATGGCAGCCTTAACAAGCCTTATGACCCGCTTCTGCGCAGGTGAGGATATCTGGCTGGCCCGTAAAGGCACCAGCGACCCCAGCACATCCGAAATAATGGATGGCAACGGGAAGCCACAGCGTAATAATAACAAACGCGAAAACAAGGAAGAGAGCCCGGCAACACAATGGTCAACGCCGGATTCAGGGGCTCTCGACCTGATCAGCAAAAGAAGCCATTAAAAGGCAGTAAAGATGGACCGTCCGGTCTGAACAGAGTCCTGGACAGACTATGCCAAATTCATGGCACCCCAGAGAAACCTGCAAACCACACCCATAGAGAGTGCAGGGTCTTCAAGCAGGCCGACAAATTAAATGCCGAACACAAGGGGAGGGACACACCAAGCGAAGACGAGGATGAACCTCACCAGCCGAACACTAGGGGACATAAAAAATTACCGCCAGAGGTTAAAACAGTAAACATGATCCAGGCGACTCACACATCCACGAGAAGGCATGAACATGCGCCCATAGGCACACGATGTAGAGCCCGCGTACCCACGTCTCACTACTGGATGTCTCGTCCGATCACTTTCGATCACATGGACGACCGAACTACAATTCGGCGAGGAGGATCACAAGCCTTGGTGCTTGACCCAATAATCGACGGATACCGTCTCACCCGTGTCCTCATGGACGGCGGCAGTGGTCTCAATTTAATATACAAGGACACTGTCCGCAGAATGGGGATAGACCCATCCAGAATTAGACAAAGCAATACCACCTTTGAAGGGGTGATACCAGGCGTTGAAGTCTGTCCCAGGGGCTCCGTCGTGCTGGAAGTAACATTCGGCTCCCCAGGAAACTCCAGAAGCGAAGAGCTGTTCGTCACTGTCGCACCCTTCCAAAGCAGTTATCACGCATTGCTAGGAAGAACGGCCTTCGCTCGCTTCAACGCATTACCGCACTATGGCCACTGTACACTCAAGATGCCCAGTCCCCATGGCGTCATCACCGTTAGCGGAATCAAAGAGCGCCCTTCACGTGCACAGGAACACGCGACGGCCCTGGCGGCCGAACTATAAGCGGCCTCTAGTATTAGAAAACATGACTGGTCATTACGACCACAGACACGGTTAGACGAGTCCGGTAGCCCCGATAAAATTCAAACAGGGCACCGTATATGTAATCCCATAACGAAAACCAGGGGCTGTCTATATTTAATACAACCCCATGCTTGGCTCGACCTTATTGGCAGGCCAACGTCTTACACTTTTATTATTAATCGCATACTTACGTTGCACCCTCTTACGAGTTTTTCTTTTTTTCACAAACAACGTTCGCACGATACCCTTCCAGGATACGACACAACGGAGACAAAGGCGCAGACGTGCAGCAGGGCCCCGTGCAACGTGTTTCTTTTTAGATTAAGCCCCTGTGTAAACCTTTTCTACTGCCTCTTATTGTTTAACCATCCCATGGGTTCTATAGCCACAGAGGATACTGCCGTTTTTGGCATTTGGCCACGGCAAACTAAATTGCACGTACCTAGAAATAAAGGGCTTATAACAGGCTCTTGTCAGCCTATCTTCTTTTACAAAAGACCGAATACCCTTGGGAGTGTTCGGCGTCACGAGTTTGGCCGTGTATGCATCAGCTCCGAATCATGTCTTTGGTCAAATGTTGGGTTTGCCTGGCTCTTGGGTTTGCCGCCTTACGTTCCGCTATCATCCGGCTAAGGCAGGCCAAAGGAGAACTACTGCAATTGTGCCCTGGTTATTCCGGATGAGCGCCTCAGTAGAGAAAGCCGAAAACTGACTGTCATGATACAGCGAGAGACTGTTCAACCACTCGAAGACTCACCGGAATCCCTAAAGATTCCTCCGCGTTAACGAAGGGCCGTTTCCCGACCATGTACACACGCACCCGTATTCGGATGCGTGCGCATGTACCAGGGGCTGCATTGTAGCCCCACCATTAGACTCCCATGGCTAAGTGAAATTGTTACAGCTATATAGTCCGGTTGCCTAGTTCGGCGTGCGATCACCTCCTTAACGGACCAAGATGTTGGATCAAGTGTGATTATGCATATTTTTTCGCCAACACCCCCGCATTGTCTGCGTGGGGGCTGAAGCCAACGACTGCTATCTTTCATACTACTTATAAATATAAGAACGGCCGCAAAGGGGGTACAATCATACTTCTAGGCAAAAGTATAAATATAGCCTCACAATTAAGCTAAACATTATTTTCTACACTGATTCGACTTATCACTCGAACAAAACACTCTTCAAGCACTGTGCCTCTATCAGGCGGGCACCTTCTGTGACTTGCGCCAAGTAGTGCTCGGCCGGATGTTGGCCTCCCGCCGGATCTTGGCTAGCTATTACAGTGGCCTCCATATCCGTCCAATAGGCTTTAACACGGGCTAGAGCCATCCGCGCACCCTCTATGCACGCCGACCTCCTCATGGCGTCAATCCAGGACATGGATCCAAGGAATTGCTGCACCAAACCAAAGTAGTTGTCCGGCTTTGGCCCCTTCGGCCAAAGATGGTCTATTACAGACCGCATTGCGAGTCCAGACAGCCTGTGGAGCTCCGCCATAGCAGCCACCTTCTCATTCAGTCGCAGCGGGCGAGGGGGAGCATTGAACTGCGACCAGAAAAGCTTCTCCACTTCTTCATCGCCTTGACCCTCGAAGAACTTGACAACATCAGCTGTACTATTCGCCAAGTCCGCATATGCGTCTGCAGGACTCATGCGACCCGCCAGGGGAGCATACTTCGGATCCAAGAACTTCGTCCACAGTAAGTACGAGCCCCCAGCAACGATCTTGTCAGCCTGTTGGAGTTCCTCCCGCATACTCCGGATCTCGGTCCGCATCTCCTTGGCGACATTAAGTGCCTTGTCCAGCTCGGCCGAACTAGCCTTATTCTCCTTTTCAAGGAGTGCATACCGGTCGGCGGCATTTTTCAACTCTTCAGCCATTTTGGCCATTTTTTCCTCGCTTCGGCGATGAGCAGCCTGTTTGGCTCTCAATTCTTCGGCCGCCTTTAGGGCAGCCGCATTGCTAGCCCGAGCTTGTTCCTTGGCTTGAGCAAGTTCCGCCCTCAGGGCCTCCACGACAGCAGCACCATCTGCAGTGCAAACATATTGCATTAATATTATACCGCTTTGGCATTTTCCTACACATTATAATAAAAACCAAGCACATACCCTGTGACTCCTGAAGCCGTTTATTCACCAGCGTGATATCGGCATCGATGGATCCGATTTGCCTCCTTAGTTCGGCAACTTCAACAGATTGGTCGGCCGCCGGATCCTTGTATACCTGTGCACATGTACGGCGCATCCATTAGTATATGATCCCCCGTTTGCCACCTATGGCGAGCAACCAGAGTCTCAGGGGCTACTATCTATAGGGAGCACACCTAGCGCGTGCTTCATAACCAAAAAGTTGTGCATTTTTTAGTACATACCTCAAAGCCTTTGAGCAGGCTTGTAAATGCCTCATTCAAGCCGCTGGTGGCGGATGAAATCTTTGTGAGTACCGTGCTCATTAACGAGTGGTGCTCCTCCGAGAGCGCGGCTCGCTCTAGACAGCCCGTCAGTACGTTCGGCCGGACACTGAACTGTGCCGGACCCTTCTCATCGCCCCCCGTGGGAGCCAAACGCTCCGGGCTCAGGGAGGCTAACGTGTTAGCCTCCGGCTTCGGCAGATCCGGACTCCTCCGTGACGACACCTCATTGTCGCCCGCTTCATGAGGCAGAGAGGTGGGTGGAGTCTCGCTCTCCATCATCTCCGGATGAAGGTCCCCCGAAGACGAACTCTGTTGAGAAGAGCTGCTCGTCGGACTACAAAAGACGAAGTCCTGGTTATGGATCTCGGGGTAACATATCACCTTCAAATCCATGAAGAACTTACGGCTCGGTGGAGGTCTGGCCCGTAGGTGGGTACGACGTGGTGAGGGCGCCCGTCGCGGCAGAGCCCCTTGGTGATGTTTTCTTCCCTTGCTTGGTCGTCTCCGCCTCCAAATCTTCGGAGGCGGCCCTCTTCTTCCCGCGCGGGGAGGAGGCTTTGACCTTCCCTTCCCGACTAACCTCCATAGGAGGGTTAGAAATTTCCCTGGTCTGGATGCGCAGCGCATGAAGTTCAGCTTCACTGCCCTTTCCTTCGCCTTTCCTTGAAGGGATTTTGCTGAGCGCCCGGTCCAGCATCTTTGCAATGGTTGGATAGGCGAGCCTTCAGGAAGTGGCGCCGGACACCTGATTCTCTTCGCCTTGTCGAGCCGTTCCTGGCCACGGAAGGATTTTCAGAATAATGGTTATGATAAATATAAATAAAGTGTCACGCTTCAAGGTTACTTACTTGGGCATCTAGGCGATTGCAGCTTAGGCCCGCATCCTCTGTGGTGTCCGGACACTTTGCTTTTGGTCCTGAGAATAATTTACACATTCCTTCGAGCGTCAGGCCGAAGAAGTGCTTAATAGTCCGCGGACCCTCTGGATTAAACTCCCACATACAGAGAGGCCAACGTTTGCACGGCAATATCCGCCGGACTAGCATTACTTGAATTATGCTGACAAGATTTATGTCCCTCCTAATAAGCTCCTGGATGCGATTCTGCCGTTCTGGTACATCGCCAGCAGGCCCATAATTCCGTCCCACATCGGTCCAAGACGCCAACTGTGATGGGGGGCCTGAGCGGAACTCGGGGGCAGCTACCCACTTTGTGCCTCTGGGAGCAGTGACATAGAACCATCTACGTTGCCATACGTTGGACACTTCCGGAAAAGAACCCTCTGGCCATGGGGCTTCGGCGTTCCTGCTTATTATGGCGCCTCTGCACCCCGCATGTTGCCCCTCGATCATCTTCGGCTTCACATTGAAGGTCTTTAGCCATAAGCCGAAGTGTGGGTTGACGTGGAGAAAAGCCTCGCACACAATAATGAAAGACGAGATATGGAGGATGGCATCTGGAGCCAGATCATGGAAATCCAAGCCATAGTAGAACATAAGCCCCCTCAGAAAGGGGTCGAGGGTGAGGCCTAGGCCTCGGAGGAAGTGAGGAGTAAACACGACGCTCTCATTGGGCTCCGGTGTGGGGATGACTTGCCCCGGTGCAGGAAGCCTGTGCTGGATATTAGCAGTCAGGTATCCGACCTCCCTAAGCTTCGCAATATCCTCCTCCTGAATCGAGGAGGCCACCCACCGGCCTGCTGCGTTAGATCCGGACATACTGGAGGATCTGGGGTGTTGGAGCTTAGGTTTTGGGCGATGGAGCTCGAGGTGCGAGAGGGAGCAGGAGAGGTGGGAACGAGGCGTAGGCCTTGACCCCTTTATAAAAGGGATGAATACCAAGATTCCTCAGCGTGACCGCTTGATACTTATCTAAAATACACAAAATTGTACCAACGGTCGCCGTGGGGTCACATATGCCCATATTGATGAAAGATCCCGTATTAAGAGGGACACGATCTCTGCTTTGGCAGGACGCGCCGATAAAACTGCCTTGCAACACGAGTCGAGGTGGAGTAGTGGTTCATGTTGGACCAGGTCACGATGCAAGGGCACGGCGTACAAAGATTGCCAGCAGAACGGATTTATGCTAAGGTTATGTGAAGATCATCTTGCAGATCCGGACACGGTTTATGTGTTCGATGACCATCTTGGAGTATTCGGAGGAGGAACCCGCCTTGCAATGCCGAAGACAAGACTGCGCGCTGGACTCATCGTCATTGAAGCCTGGTTCAGGGGCTACTGAGGGAGTCCTGGATAAGGGGATATCCGGACAGCCGGACTAAATACATCGTCCGGACTATAGAAGCGTCAAGATACAAGACTCAAGACTTCGGCTCGTGTCCGGATGGGACTCTCCTTTGCGTGTAAGACAAGCTTGGCGATCCGGATATTATGTTTCCTTCCTTGTAACCGACTCCATGTAAACCCTTGCTCTTAGGTGTCTATATAAACCGGAGAGCATGGTCCTTAGAAGGCCGATCACAATTACAATCATACCATCATAGGCTAGCTCTTAGGGTTTAGCCTCTACGATATCGTGGTAGATCTACTCTTGTATTCTACATATCTTCAATATTAATCAAGCAGGAAGTAGGGTTTTACCTCCATCGAGAGGGCTCGAACCTGGGTAAACATTGTGTCCCTTGCTTCTTGTTACCATCAGCTTAAGATGCACAGATCGGGACCCCCTACCCGAGATCCACCGGTTTTGACACCGACACCCTCCCTTGCACTGCACAAATCAATTGAACAACACATCAATCAAGAAACCCGCACCTTGCTCGATCAGCCGAACGGGCAAGGTGTATTCGAACTTCATACACTGGAGGTTTCAAGGGGCGGAGGCACAAGGGGCAGTGGAGCAAGGTGAGGTCCATCGAGACCATAGAGAGCTCCATCGTTGGGTCCTGTTCCGTCCGCATGATCTCGCCCTCCTCGTGCACAACCATCTCTCGCTTTAGGGTCAGGGCATTACAAAGCTTTACTGTCACATATTCATACTACTTCAAGGTGCCTTAAATCAACACATGCAAGTATCAAAAGGAGAGTCACGACATGCATGCATGCATTGTAATTAATGCATCGGTAAACACAAATTATTGAAATATATCGAGTGCAGTGCTTTGATGTGTCGCCTCAACTCATACAACAACGAGAAGTTTGATTATCCTCTCCCTCGCGGACTGAGCTCCGGTGCCTTAACTGCACCTGCCTTTGGCAGTATGACATGTGGGCCACCCACCTATTGGGCCCACCTGTCATACATGCAAAGGCAGGAGCACTAAGTCAATGAAGCTACGTCCCTCCCTCACCCATGAGCGTGGTGGCTGGCAGGACTAGGAGAAGCTTTCGCTACACGCTCTCCCTCCCGCACGCGGTGGACATGCAGTAGTTCAATCGGTGTCAGATGGACAGAAGCATACTGTAGTACTCCTCCATTGCAGTAGTACTCCATCATTATTCGACTTCCCGAAGAGGCGAAGAGCCAAGCGCAGCCTGGATGCTCGTGTGGTATTGTGTAGAGTAGTCTAGGATAGCATGTACCATACCTGTAAGCTTAAAATCATTGGGGCCAGCTCCGTGCTGTGTGGCCTTTTTGATTAAAATAAGCTTCTGGCCCTAACTGTCATCCTGGTGATTGTAGTTTGCACGCTCATCTGGTCAAGACAGGAATATATATTTTAATTTGTGGTGTGTAAATGTTAGAGGTTGCAGCAAATATATTGTACATTGCGGGATTTCAGCCAAGTTTACAGGCAGGCATGTAGGGCCAGTGCTATGATGTGTCGCGTCAACTCGTACAATGAGGAGAAGCTTGATTTTACTACTACACGCCTTCTCCCTCGCCCATGCGCATGGTGGCTCGCACACGAGGACATGCTTTTGCTTATAGTACTACAACAAGCTATCCCTCCCGCTCGCGATGGACGGACATGCAACAATGTATTCGATAATGTAGAAGCAGTAGTGGTAACATCATTGTTCATCTTCTCGAAGAGGCGAAGAGCCAAGCGCAACCCGAACGTGTCAGTTGTGAGCCTTGAAGCACGCATATAGCCAGGCTCTTGCATGAGATAGAATTGCTATGTGAGCCCACTATTGTAGTACGTACTTGCTAGTATAGCCATGTAAACCAGAAAGGAGTATTTGCCTTTCTAGAGATTTCAACAAGTGACTAGACTACACCGAGACGGATTACATATGGAGCAAAATGAGTGATTCTGCACCGTAAATAAATACGCAGTTCTCTCGTTTTCCTCTCCGCGATGCACAATATTTAGTATACTAACTAGTCTCTTATTGACATGCATTTATGTTTTTTTAACATAGTACAGACGCAAGCGCTCATATACACGCGCATACACTCACCCTATGAACGCACACACACACCCTTCCCCTATGAGCACCTCCGAAAGACTGAGCCGACACTATCATATTGAAATTTACAAAGTCACCATAGGCACCTCGTCGTCGACGAGAACGTCTCCTGACATGCGATAGATGCGAGCGGCAGTCGCCTCCATAGGCGCTTGAATGCCAAGGAGGGAGAGGGGAGCGGTTCCCGATACATTGAACGGTCAATAATGTATCCTCAACTACATGCAGAGGGAATTAATTGGAGAAGCAGAATAGAGCCAGCACGATGTGAATGCAACAGAGTTTGGACTCTCATATAAAGGCGCCCCACCACTCCAATCCATCTACTCCTAGTCTCTACGCAACACTGCTCACTCCAATCCAAGACCAAGTGACCAGAAGTCACAAGCACCTATGGAGGCGATGGACGCGAGCGGTAGTCGGCTGTGCCAAATCATCCAAGGCGTCGGCCTGCGGCCCCGCAATGCGCAGCGTTTCCAGATGGTGCTGGCGACCGCCGGCATCATAGCCCTCGCCGACACCGGCTTCGCCTCTCGCATGGACGGCATGATGGTCAACTCCATCTGCAACTGCACCACCATCAAGAAGCGCGCGGACGACCTTGCCGTACTGCTCCAGCCCGCGCGCCCAGGCTCCTCATTGCCTACCACCCTCACCGGCCTCCATGGTGATGAACTCTTTCAAGCCCTGGTGGCCCTGCAGGTGCCGGAGGTTGTGACAAAGAATGTGCACCTCGAGGCCGCGCTCGCCGCACAGCGCCTCTCCATGCAAGAAACCGTCGACCTGCACATCCACATCTACGAGGAAATCATCTACATAGGCCACTACAAGGCAAGCGAGGACATAAAGACGCTGGCCTTCTTCCAGCGGCTGGAATCTTTGGATGCCATTGTGCAGAAGCACGTCGACCTGGCCACGAAAGCTGCTGCTAATTAGCCACCGTTCGGTGGGCCGGCGCCCTGAGTCGAGGAGGTGGACGTTGTTGATGGATGCATCTCTTCTTCTTGCCTCCTGTAACCAGCACTACGTCGCCTCGTGGCCTTAATGTTTTATTAGTATAGTACTCCTTCCATTCCCAAATATAAGCCTTTCTAGAGATTCCAGCAAGTGACTACATACGGAGCAAAATGAGTGAATCTACACTCTAAAATATGTCTACATACATCCGTATGTTGTATTCCATTTGAAATAGTATCTAAAAAGGTTTATATTTAGGAACCGAGGGAGTATATGGCATTTTTATTTTAGTCATAACGTTTTCACTGTGAGGTGGGGCCGCAGTTGAGCAAACCCACTCCGCCCACCGGGCGTCGGCGAGTTTAGAATTAGAAGAGAGAAACGAGGGAGGAGAGCTAGCTATAGCACGGACGCTGTTGTGAGATGGGACTCGTGTTGATAGAATAGGAGTACTGAGCACTCGTACCTCTTTTTTGAGGGAAAAAATAGTCATATGTCTAGTACCACTAGTTGGGTGCGTGCGACCTATAGCTGTCATAGGTCTCCTTTTCGAACCGCAGCTATGCTTCATAGTACACATTTTTCTCATGCATTTATCCTCCTATATGTACTCCTAGGCTATTTCCGCATGCTCCCTTTCGCCGACATGTGGGACATAGAGCATCTGGGTCATAGTGCATGCATGACTCGAAGCATATGTCGGGTACTTTACATTTCAG
>NC_041393.1:214410505-214411814 GCF_002162155.2 Triticum dicoccoides | reverse complement strand
AAGAATAAATAAATAAATGAATTACTACATGAAACCAGATTATTTTTGTAGAAACTGGAGCACATTCATTAAATTTGGGACATAACATGTTTATAAAAAATGACCGGACCTAAACCAGTCTAAGGGCCTCTTTGATTTTTCCCGCAAAAAAGGGCCTCTTTGATTCGCATGATACTGAAAACACAGGAATGGGGAAAGTATGATGGCGATGAACCGAGACGAGGAGAACTCTAACTCAGTTAGAGGTTAGAGTTAGATTCTAACCCTGAACTAACTCTAAACCCAAGAGGTGTATGGATGGCAAGGTTAGATTGACAATAAATGCTCTTTCACAATCATTTGACTACTTTGGACCCTATTTCCTGCCGGATTTGGTGTGGCTGGCTCTTGTGTGGCCTCCTCCCGCTCACAATTGACATAAACGAACCATCTTTACAAATCAAGCACGCAAAACATGATAAATTTTAATTTGTCCATACAAATGAGATATCCCACTTAAACATACAAGTCGTCAATCAAGCTTCACAAAAAATATACACTCCATGAAACAAAGCATGAGCTAACTCATCATAGAAGTCATTCACGATAGGGAGGGAGCCCGGAGCCCCTCACGCACCCAGGGAGGATCTCGTCATCATCGCTCTGGAGGAAGGCTCTATAGAGCCCAAGCCCGGGGAACCCCTCCGACGCCGGCGCTTGAGAGTTGAGGTCGACACCAACATGGGTAGCAGGGCCGCTTGCCGCCGACTGAATCTCTGGGCCTCTAGAAATAATGCAAGCCTCAAACTGAAATACCTAGAAAGGTGAACTGAATATTTGGGCCTCTAGAAATAATGCAAGCCTGAAACTGAAATACCTAGAAAGGTCAACTGAATCTTTGGGCCTCTAGAAATAATGCAAGCCTGAAACTGAAATTCCTAGGAAGGTGAAATTAATCTTTGGGCCTCTAGAAATAATGCAAGCCTGAAACTGAAATACCTAGAAAGGTGAACTGAATCTTTGGGCCTCTAGAAATATTTATTACCTCCTCAAGCAGCATCAAACAATTCCATGCGTGCACCACAAATCTATACCAAGTTTGATCAGGATCTACTTTTCCAAATCAGAATTAGCACTAGAGCGAACAAGATCAATGGTAGGGTTGTGAGACAGAGAAGGAACAAACAAACTCACCCCTCTCGCGACCTCCCTGGTAGATGCACCACCGCCACGCACGATAGAGGGAGAAAAACGACCGGGGAAGGGGGAGCGGTGCGACCTTCGAAGGCTGGAGGGAGAGGGCGGCCGGAGTAGGGCGGCGGAGGTTGGA